>NW_021620932.1:1435639-1469512 GCF_004785775.1 Grammomys surdaster
GAAGGAAGGAAGGAAGGGAGGGAGGGAGGGAGGAAGGAAGGAAGATGGATGGAGGAAAGGAGGAAGGAAGGGAGAAAGGGAAGGAAGGAAAAGAGAGAAACAAAGTTAAAGAGCACAAAGTGCATATTTTTTCCTTCAAACATTTCCCTCAACAGAGTCCTTCAATTGCAGAATTTAGAAACACATAAACAATCCTGGTGTTTGTGACTGGCATTGTGGCATGTGACTGTGAGTTCAACATTCAGAAGCTGAGGTAAGACTTCTAAGCCAGGGAGGCTGTGTCTCAGAAAAGAAGAAAAGGAGGAGAAAAAGGAGAAAGAGGAGAGGAGGAGAGAAGAGGAAGAGAAGGAAAGGATGAATGGAAGGAAGGGCTGAAGAAGAGAAAGAAAAAACATAAAAAGTATCACTCTGCCGGGCAATGGCAGCCCACGTGTTTAATATCAGCACTTGGGAGGCAGAGGCAGGTAGATTTCTGAGTTCAAGGCCAGCCTGGTCTACAGAGTAAGTTCCAGGACAGCCAGGGCTACACAGAGAAACCCTGTCTCGAAAAACAAAAACAAAAAACAAACAAACAAACAAAAAGATCACTCACTAGACAAGATAATATTCAAAAAAATATTAAATATACTTTTTAAAAGATCTATTTATTTTATGTATATGAGTACACTGTAACTGCCTTGAGACACAACAGAAGAGGACATCAGATCCAATTACAGATCCAATTACTGATCATTGTGAACCACCATGTTGTTGCTGGGAATTGAACTCAGGACCTGTGGAAAAGCAGTCAGTACTCTTAACTGCCGAGCTATCTCTCCAGCCCTGAAATATACTTTTTAAATAAGAGAATGAATTCAGTTTTTAAGTACAAAACTGATGTGATACTCCCACTCAGTGTTCTATTTTACGTTTTATTAAGTGGGAATATGCATAGACACGAGTTTGCCAGCCACAGCAAGTGTGTATGTGGAGGTTGGGAGTCAATTCTTTCCTTCCACTGTGGGGCTGGAGCCCCTTTCACCCTCTTAGCCAGCCCACATCTTTTTTTTTTTTTTCTTTTTGGTTTTTCGAGACAGGGTTTCTCTGTATAGCCTTTGCTGTCCTGGAACTCACTCTGTAGACCAGGCTGGCCTTGAACTCAGAAATCCACCTGCCTCTGCCTCCCAAGTGTTGAGATAAAAGGCGTGTGCCACCACTGCCCTTTTTTTTTTTTTTTTGGATTTGTTTATTTTATTTATATGTGTATACTGTATCTTTCCCAGATACACCAGAAGAGGGCATCAGATCCAATTACAGATCGTTGTGAGCCACCATGTGGTTGCTGTGAATTGAACTCAGGACCTCTGAAACAGTAGTCAGTGCTCTTAACCACTGAGCCATCTCTAGCCCCGCCAGCCTACGTCTTACAGGTCTGTATACAATCACTCTCTGTTCTTACCTTGCAGCTCTTACAAACCTGATGGCATTCATATGCATTTCGTTACTGCAAGCATGCTTCCTTTATTTATGGACTTATCATCAGTGTTGTTTAAATTCTGAGCTGGTTTTGTTAATTTACTTTACTAATTATATCTGTCTGAGTATCTGTTGTCATGATGGGGATTAAACCTAGGGTCTCTCGAATATTAAAAAAATGCTCTGCCACCAAACACAACACTCCTCTCAATTTTTAATCTAGAAAATTCTCCATTAATCTAGAAAATACTCCATTCTAGACTGTGGTATAGAACCCCAGTAACTGATGATGAACCCTTTCCCTCCACTAAGGCAGTCTTTGTTGGAGGAGGACTGGAAGGCATTGTCACGTGTTCCCAGCACCGCTCTGTATCCAAGACTTGGCTTTGAAAGAAATTCTAATAATGCTGAATATTAACTATATGTTGTGATTTGATATCTATAACTGCGTAATAATTGGCATAGCAGTGAGAAATTGTCTCCAAACAAACTGACCAATGGTCTAGGAACAGGAATACAAAAACATGGCTTGAGATTTGTGTTTAACACAATTTCTTTGTCATCCTTCTGAAAGTGAACATAAGGAGATACACAAAAAGAGGCAGGACAGACAATTTACCGCTCACTTAAAGGAGAAAACCGAGGGCCACAGGAACAAGATTCTCTCCAAGATACAACATGCTGCCGCCATTTGTACACCCCACTGGGGCAGGATCATATGCCTATTTTTAGGATCAAATTCCTATTTACCCCACTAACTCATAAAGGGCAAACATAGAAATGGGTGACACCAATACCTCAGCTCACCTTCCATGTGATCCCTGATTTCTCCTCTTCAAGGCCTCTAACTTATGCCCCTTTCAACAATTTTTAATGGAAATTATTTTCTTCATTCATTCTCTTCCTAATAGCTGTCTCTGAGTTTACCCAGAATATGTTATGCAAACCTCTGTGTCTTGCTTAATTAAAGCACCAGCTTTGATCAGGAACCAGCAAAATGGCCCAAAAGTGCCAGCATGTGTCATATCGGAAGGAAAAACAATCTCCTCAAAACTGTCTGCTGACTTCAGCATGGGCACACGCATGTGCACAAACACACACGTGTGCACATTCACACACAAAAGGATATTTTCATAAAAAAGCAACAGTTCTTAGTGGTGGTGGTCTTTAGTCCCAGAACTCAGGAGGTGGAGGCTCTGAATTCAAGGCCAGCCAAGTCTACAAAGTGTTAAGACAGCCTGGGCTCTTGGAAAAACAAACAAGAAAAGACAGAGAAAAAGAAACAAGTAACAGTTCTTACTGCAGTTCAGTCTTTTGGGGGTTTTGAATGACCATTTCTTCATACATTATAAACTCTATTTTTAAAAACTGAGTAAAAATTACTATCCTCAAAACAAGATGTCTGGAAACAAGGTAGAGGCCGCAGTAACAATTGCTCAGCCTTTTCCTGAGCGTTTTCTGGTGCTGTAGCTAACCAATGTCTTCTTAGCATTTTTTCCCCCACTTGTTATAATTCAGAAATGGGCTGGGTTCTAAGAAAAACAGAAAATAAGACATGGTCTTATAAAACAGTATCCCAATTGAACTTAAAATGTTGACAGAGTGTCCTGTGACTGCGATTTTTTGGTCCCCCTCAAAGCTGGGCTCCTTTTCATGTTATGGTTGAGCTCAGGGAGAAAGCATGAGAGAAGGGACAGACAGTGACCAGAAGGGGAGAATCAAATTTCGAAACTGGGGAACTGAATTGTTCTTGCAGCCCCCAAATTAAATTCTGAGCTGGAGGAGCCCGCTGACTCTCAGCACATTTAAAAGGAAAAAGGGCGTCGTCCCCAGATCCCAGAGCGCTTTCATTGATAGTCAGGTCAAACAGCTGAAGGAATGAAACCAAGAGATCCCATGCCAGGGTAGAGGTTGAATCCTATGAATTGTGATTGAAAAGAAAAAAGGAAAGGAGAAACAAACATCTTCCTATACACCAGCACTGAAGAAAAACAGCACAGTTCGGTAGGCTTGTGTGTGGTGCTCCAGTTTGGGAGTGGCTTTTTTCTTCCTTCCTTTCTCTCTTTCTTTTTTCCTTTCTTTCTTTATTCCTTCTTTCTTTCCTTCTTTCTTTCTTCCTTCCTTCCTTCCTCCCTCCCTCCTTTATTTTCTTTCTTCCTTCCTTCCTTCCTACCTTCCTTCCTTTCTTTCTTTCTTTTTTGGAAAGGCAGTTCTTTCAAAAACAAAAGTGTTCATCTGTACAAAGTGGCAGACTCAAATACAAAAGAATAAATTCTCCCTGATTCAGTACCATTTTGTTTTCATCACAAGCACACCAAATGCTAATGTTCTCTTCTCTGTGAAGCAGAGGAGAAAAGCAGAAGTCTATATTTTATAATCTTGGCCTTTTGCTTCTAACTTAAGCCTTTGGGAAACCATCCAGTTTGTCCTGACGTCACAGGGTAAAATTGACATACAAGTCATGATCAAAGTCAGAAGCAATCTCAGGTTGGCTATCCAGGGGTCTCACTCTAGACTCTGCCTTGCACACAGTCACTACTGCTGGTAGGACTGAGATGGGTGGATTTGATGAAACTTCAAGTTCCCAGAAGCAAAGACTTATGGCACAAGACATCCCTTGTGGGTCAAAGTCATCTAGACCACCAAGTGCCTGTCACCTCTTGGGAATGTGTAAACAGAATAGAGCCCTTGGAATCCTCAGGCAGCTAGATGCCAAGAGTGTCCCAAACACTGGGGAGTGGAAAGCATTTATTGGTGTCTCATATTGATAAGAAGCCACGATAGCGACTGCATATTCGGCTGTTAGGAGGAGGAATGAGTGATTAAAATCACAGTAAACTGTAGCTGTGTTAAATGGCAGGTTAGTGATGAGACAGGTATTTCTAGGTCCTGGCTGCACAGTCGAGTCATATAGGGAAGTTTGAAGCTAACTAGGCCAGTATGGCTTTTCTGCCTTACCTAATTTAGCCATTTAAAGCCTTCTGTCCTATCCCCGGCTCAGAATGGGGGGGTGGGGAGGAGGGAAGAGGGTATTGAAAGCAAAAACAACATAATGGAATTGTACTGGCCACTTTTCTGTCTCAAAGGAAAGATGCCAGCTTGTGTATTTATCTCCATCCCAGCACCTGCTCAGCATTTCAGCATGTGATATTTCATAAAAATACACACACCCGACAATACACAACCATTGGAATAACAAAGTTGAACTGAGAGAGCTTTTGTAAGAAGATGTTTTTCTTTTTCCAAAGTGTCTTTTTTCCTCATTTTCTCTTAATGGTCTTTAAAGAGAAAAATTGACAGAATTTTTTAAAATAGGTACTCCACACTGGCCTCAAATTCTAAGTAGGCAGGGATGCCCTTGAATTCCTAATATTCTTGTTCCTACCTTTTGACTACTGAAATGTATCTATTTTTAAGGACCAGGTGACTCTTGAGAAGAGGATGCATTTGGGATGAGGAGAGATATTGGCTTACATATTTATATCTATCTTACTACCTGTTCAATGTCTTATCCTGTGATGTTTCTATGTTGTAGGTGTCTCTGGTGACTCAGACCTGTAATCCAAGCATTTGGGAGTTTGGGATAGAAAAAGTAGCAGAAATTTAAGACCAAGCTGGGCTACTTGTGAGTTCCTGGACAGCCTGGGCTACAGAGTAAGCCTTTCCTCCCCAACTCCCTGTCACCAAAAAAAAAAAAAAAAAAAAAAAAAAAAAGCTAAATAAAAAGTCTGTATCATGAGCTAATCTTTACAGGGCTGCCAGATACAGACCTAAAGTGTGTGTCAAAAATTCTTTCACTGTCCAGTACAAACAGCTAGAAAATATTGGAACTTCGGGAATGAAGATGGTGTCAGGTGTTTATTATCTAGAATGAAAAGGACACCATAAATACCAAGCACTAACTGGATGAGCATTCTTGGGGCCAGTCATGAGCCTCAATATTTTCCATACATTATCACACATAATCTTTACAATAAGCTGCGGGGCAGGTGTTACTTCTGCTTTACGAGGGAGGGACGGGAGTTTCTAAAGATTAAGTATCTTATGCAAGGCATTCTCTCGTTAGCAAGTGCACTAAACTTAAGTCTACGTGTCTATGTGTGTGTATTCCCAGTCACCGTCCTCTACTTCCTCATTAATCAGGTTCACTGGGAGGGGAAGTCCCTCGGGTGTACCCTCAGACATGCAGCCCTTTACAGAATCCTTCAATCTCAGAATGTTTCCTTCTATACTGTGTTCTAGTAGCGTCATCTTTTTACCTCGCTCCATGTTCAGACGTGGATTCATGCAGACCCGAATTCACGATACAACCTAAGGATGACCCTGAGTTTCTGATCCCCCTGCCTCCACCTCCCCAGTGTTGAGATTGCAGTTAAGCTTTAGACTGAGCTAGAGATTGAGCCCATCACCACGTGTGTTCTAGATAAATACTCTACCAACTAGTCCCTTCACTGGCATTTAATTACTTCAATATCCCAGACATTAATTCTATCAGTTATCTAAGCACAGTTAGCCGTTGGGGAGTTTAGAGAGTGAGGAAAAAATAAACCCTACATTGTCAGAGTGGGTTTTTTCATGATACTCATCTTCTTTGCCTCTGTACAAAAACAAGTATACAAGTCAAAGACTCTCAAGTAATCCTATAAAGTGCCATGGGTCAGTGACACCATTCAGGCCTGCTATGTGCCTAATAGTGTGTGCGCGCAGCTCTCTTCAGCCACTGATCGCTTATTTCTGAAGCGGTACAGTCTGTGGACTGAATTATGCCTGATACTTACTTCTCAGACAGAGAGAAATAATAACGGTGCTGATGGCCCCCAAGTCATGAGAAAGACCAGAAATGAGATAAGAAATAGAGTTCTCATTTTCATACAGACTCTAAGACATCAAGATGCATGTGCCTTTGGGATGGGAGGGCTTCCAGATTAGTCAACCTTGGAAAGACAACCAAGTCAATCTCCATTGAGTTTCAGACACCACAGACTATGGGAGACACTTCAGAGAACTTTGGAGACGGAAGTAAGAAATAGAAATCAAATTAGTGAATTGTCTCTTTTTTTTCCTTTATTTGTTTTGAGATAGGGTCTCTCTAGATCATGCTGGCTGATCTGGAACTCATTTTGTAGACTAAGGTGGTCTTGAACTTCAGAACTCCCCTGCCTCAGCTTCCGGAGGACTGAATGAAGTTAAAGGCATGTACTGCCATGCCCAGCTGAGTTGTGTTATGTGTTCCTGAGACAGGGCCTTGCTTTATAGCATTAGTTAGTCTGTTTCTCACTAAGTAGGCCAGGATGGGTAATTTAAAAGTAGAAATAGTATAAACAGAACAACTGCTAATTGTGAAGAAAGAAGTCCGAGAAAGCTGTGTCCAAGTCTAGCAATTGAAGGAACCCAGCCGACATGGCTTCACTGTGGGTAGCAGAACCGTAGTATTTCCTTTCATCTTCCAATGTGATCATGTGCCTGGGATCTGGCTCAGTGGAGAGCACCTGCAGGACATGAGAGGAGTTTGGGGCTTATCCTTAGCATGAGGGAGTGCTGAGAATGGGAGGATGAAGATAAAAGTGAAATCCGTTAAAAAGAAATCAGCACCACCCTTCAGAAGATGCTCCTTGCTCCTGTTGCCAAGATACTGCTTTTCCTGCCCTACCACTCCCAGGTAGAAAAGTGACAGTTTTCCCTCTTGATGAGAAAGATGCTGAGTCAAAGGACTAAGTACCCAAGACGCAGTGAGGAGAACAGCTACTCACTCAAAAGACAAGAAGAAAGAAGCAAGTGCTACCTTGTAAAGATTTGAAATGTTTCAATATTCTGAAGTGTTTGTCCCCATGGAGATCCACTCCCCACCAAACCATTTCAAACAAGGTGAAAGGTGAACACACTCTCCCATGTGCATAAGAACATGGGGTTAGGATAGAGGAGGGGGAGATGCTGGGCTGAGAGAGGAGGACAGTGGTAATGAAGTAGAGAATGAGACAACAAAAGCTGGATGTACTGGCTCATGTCCATAATCCTACTCTTCAGGAAGCTACAGCAGGAGGATTGCCATCAATTTGAGACCATTCTGGCTGCTGAATACTTCCAAAATGTAATCAGTATGTAGGTTCCTGAGTCGAACTGCAAGCTTTAGCAATGGTGCCTAATGCTCTGATGGTGGGCAGCAGGGTTTCCTCTCTCCAGCTCTCCCTATACATATGTATCTCTCTATATACATATACATTTCAAATTGTGTGTAGGTAATGAGATTATAAAGAAGACACAGAGTGTCCTAGAGAATCAACAAATGTCTGAAATACACATATGTATGATTCCATCCGAAGCTGAGAATATTGGGGAAGGTGTAATTATAGCCTTCTAGAATATGAAAATGGTTTTGAAAGAAAGATGATAACTGTTTTCCATGTTCACAGAGGAGATAACCAAAAAAAAAATGGATTTAAAACTACTAAGATAGCAACAACAATGCATTTGGAATACATTTTCAAGGGCAGCCGTTAAAAGATAGACTGTTATCTCTCTGGACACCTTTTAGGAGAAGCCTCTGTAAGGCCGGGTTAGCTCTTTCTAGTACTATGATGATAGGATTCCGTGAATACATAAGTTGCTATTTGCCAATAAAAACTTCCTCCTGTGTGGCCCTTTTTTATCCAGTAATGATTTCCTGTTCCACTCTGGCTGCTGAAGGCTTCCAAAATGTAATCAGTATGTAGGTTCCTGAGTCAAATTGTAAGCTTTAGCAATGGTGCCTAATGCCCTGATGATGTGCAGCAGAGTCTTTAAGCCAGCCAACATTGAAGGAGTCCTAGCTTTTCACCTCAGCTGGAGTTTGGTTCAAACGACTTCCCTTAGCAAAGCCTCAGGAACAGGCACTAGGAATCCTTTCCCCCAGCCCCTGTTTTCTCATTAAAATCAATCCCAAATTTATCTTGAGTCCAAGCAAATTTTGCAACCCTAAATTTCCAGAGGAACAACAAATTTCCTCTAGCCTGGACTCTAACTTTCTAGCACTTTCTCAACAGAAAATTTGCTTTCTCTAAAATTCCACATCAAGAGCATGAGATACCCAGTGTTTGCTGTTTTGTTGGTTTGCTTTGGTTTGCTTTGGTTTGCAACACATCTCAACCTGTAACACAGGCTAGCCTGGAACTCATCATACAGCAATGTAGACCAGGCTAGTCTTAAATTCACAAGAATCCTCCTTTCCAAACCTCCCAAATTCGGGGAGGTCCTAGGGGTGAACTACTATGCCTGGTTCAGTATTGGCACACTGAGAAACTCAATTAGGGACAGGGTAAACCGACAGCTCAGATGAGGCAGGGGAGAATTGGGGCAGAACAGGTAACAGCGTTTCAGGTCCCCCTCTGTAACTAATTGCCTATAGGCTAACCCATCCCAGTTTGATTTTGCAATCACTAAACCTGGGCTGATAGAGTGAAGATAGCTTCTCATAGCTGTGATTTTTTGTTGTTGGTTTGGTTTTGTTTTTGTTTTTCAAGACATAGTTTCTCTGTATTGCCTTGGCTATCCTAGAATTCCCTTTGTAGACCAGGCTGGTCTCGAACTTACAGAGATCTGCTTACCTCTAACAAAGGTGTGGGCCACCACCACCCAGCCATGGCTATGTCCTTTATATCCTGCTCTTGCTTAACCCAATCCTAACTTCTGGTCTCTGTTAGAAAATGGAATGCTTGCTCTCACTCTGCCTGCCTTCCAATCCCCAGTCTTGGTCCTTGCTATGGTGATGGACTAAGGGCTCCAAACAAGTATTTTGCAAATGTTTTATATATCACCACAGCAGTGGGGGAGCCTGCCCTTCTCAGAGTGAATCCTGCAGATTCCTGGTATACAGGAGCACAGTGGGACTGGGAGAAGTCCTAAGGAACAAACGGAGGGGAAGGACCTGCTCTAAATCCAGTGAATATGGCACTGTCCTAACTAGACAGCATAGCTGCCCTCTGATCACCTGTATTAATCAGGAATCTAGCCATGCATGGACACACACACACACACACACATCTGCATTCCCAACACTTGGAAGGTGAAACCAGAAGAATCAGTTCAGAGTCATTTGTAACTACAAAGGGAACAGGAGACCAGAGATATGGGGACCCATGTTTCAAAGGAGAGGGGGAAAAAAGAATCAGGTTCAGTGAGATAGCTCAGCATGTACTTGCTCAGAAGGCCTAGAGACTTGAGTTGGACAAAGTTGTCCCCTGACCTCCACACATATACCGTTCTCCTATGCACGCCTATGCATGTGTTCTAGGCTAGCCTGGGCTACATACTAAGACTTGTCTCAAAAATAAATAAATCAAATTTAAATGGTAGCTTACTTAAGGTTTCTATTGCTCAGACCTGGCTCTAACACACCATCTCTGTTGGTCAATTGCAGTACTTGGCAGGCATAGGCAGGCAGATGTCTGTAAGTTGAGGCCAGCCTGGTCTACAAAGCTAGTTCTAGGACAGCCAAGGCTACACAAACATACCTTATCTCAAAAAGAAGAAGGAGAAGGAGAAGGAGGAGGAGGAGGAGGAGGAGGAGGAGGAGGAGGAGGAGGAGGAGGAGGAGAAGGAGAAGGAGAAGGAGAAGAAGAAGAAGAAGAAGAAGAAGAAGAAGAAACAGACAAACAAACAAACAAAACAGGAATAGCAGCCTCAACCAGTTTGCACAGGAAAAAAGAGACCCTCAGATTGGTTGATGTTAACATCGCCTTGTGTAGCCGTGTGATGGAGCACACAGTAAGAGCGCCATTCTTGCTATTTCTGTTCCTTTTCCACCACAAGCCTTCTGGAGAGATCTCCACTCCCTCTGGATTACTGGGTCCAATTCCAACCAGGCTCCTGGCTCAAGCCCTCCTTCCTGCTTCAGAGATTCCTGCATGTCATTCCCAAGGACCGATTCCAGAGTACTGCTTCCATTATGTCCCTGGGTACTTAAGACTTCATAATAATCATTTTTTAAGCGAATTAAATTAAGTCTAAACTCCCCTGGCTGCTTACAAAAGTCCCTCCGCTGTGGGAACTTCCTTGTCTCTGTCTGGATCACCAAAGCTCCCCTCTTCCTGCTGAGTCTCTTCCACACCACATCCTAACAGGGGTACATGGTCCTTTGTAATGCTCCTGCAGGAAACATCCTCTTGACTCTTTGGATGAAGCCTTCAGAACCGTCTGAACCCATAACCATCTGTCTCTCTTTTCAATGTCATGGGTTCTGATCACAATTTGCCTTTAATTAAACGTTGCCTTCCATCCTCTGTTACTGGTTCCTATGACTGAGTTTCATCTTCTCAAATAGATTGTAAATAATCTTGAGGGGAGAGGCACCATATGATACACTTTCCTTCTTAATAGACACGCCTGTGACACAGGCACTTAGGTCCACTCTCTGCCTGGTAACTGAAAATCTAACCGGATTGCCAAGAGAGATCACAGAAGCCTTATGTGACAGATACACCCCAGTAACCCACACTTGGAACATATTTAGTTGAACCTAATTTACCTGTTGTCTAAATATTCCAAGTATTACACAACTACCAAGGAAATTGAAAGGAAAGAAATGGTCAGGAAATTGAAAGCAATGACATCTCAAAGTCACTGGGACTTGTTCTGGTCATGGGGGGTTGGGGGGGGGGGAGGTGGTGTTGAAAATACTGACTTTCCACATTCCTCACCCTGTTAGAAGGAAGATAAGAGACCCAGAAGCCCCGCTAGGCTTTTTCCTAGATCTCAGTAGGGAGCTGCTCTTTTGTCTCCTGAAGTTTATGCAAATGATGAAAGAAGTCCGTAGGAGACTTAATTACTCTCCCCGTGAAAACCCAAAGTCAGCCACGGCACAGTAACCCTCTGTAAAAGTACTTTGGAATCTTCGGATGAAAGGAAACCTATGTATCCAAGACACTATTATTACTGTCATAAATAATGGCGCTTTGTGTTTTATCAAAGAGGTTCACAAACATTAACTAATTAGTTCTTTAAACTGAAAAGAAAACGCACCACCTTGTGAAGTTGAAGTAGGTGGAAGGAGAGACTTTATTATCCCCACTATGCAGTCAGGGAGACTGAGACACATGAGTTCCTTGATTTACCCAAAGTCACATGTCAGAGTCAAAATGCAAGCCACATCCACCGACACCTGCTTTGAAGGAACCACACTGTTTCTTGCTTCTTTGTGATGTTAAGAGAAAAAGAACTCGTTGATTTACAATATAAAATAAATAACTCTTCAGAAAGTCAATGGTATCTAACCTTTCCTGTCAGGTCATAAGAAAAGCAGACTAGAGGCAAACAACAGATTGAAGGAAAGTCGTGTGGGAAGCGTTGTTTCATAAACACAATGCCCTCATCAAAACTTTCCAGCAGGAACCTGGGACTCGAAGGAATCTGATATGTAACCATTGCTGTTCCGACGATTTAAAACAAAGAGCTATAATCCACTGAGTTTTACACAGAAACCAGTCAAACAAGTTCTATACTTTATTTCTGAACTCGGTTTCCTTATTTTTCCGTTCTCAGGGACCTTTTAAGCATTTATCCATGTGATGAAAATGTCACATGGAAGATATAAATATTACTCTTCAGATACTGTGCATTCTTTCTGATTCAAACTTGAAGTTTAATATTAATGGAATTCAAGAAAATGACAGGGAACTGTCTCCAAGGAAACAGGCAATGGGGGGGAGAACTAGAAGCCTGTGACTCAATTAATAATTAGACACTTTGCCGTTTTATTGATAGCCACACCACCCATTCATCAATGTACCAACAGAGGAAGGGCGTATAGTGTACACAGAAGAGCCTAGAAGACTCCTGACCAGTTGCATCCTCAGGATCTGGAACTTGTCATCCCTTATGTTCCTTTTAGTTTCAAAACTGCCTTACAGCATTGTCTCGGTTGGTGGTTCATTTGCCCTTTTTAAATGTACGTGACATGGTACCATTTGGGGCCACTAAGATGGCTCACCAGGTCCTGCTAAGCAAGCCAGATGATCTGAATTCCACCTCCAGAGCCCACAAAAGGCAGCAGAATTTCAGAAACAACTTCACAAGGTTATCTGAAATCCACAAGTGTGCAAAAACAAGTACATGCATGCATTCTTGTGTGCACACACATCACACACACACACATACATGTACATACAGTAATAACAATTTATTTTTCATTTGAGATTATATCATTCTATATAAAAGGCAGGATGCACCCTTGTGATCCTAGCACTTGGGAGGCTGAGGCAGAAGGATCACTTTATACAAAAAAATCACTCTCGGAAATCGAGATCTTTGGAAATTCCTTTACACACCACCAGACAGCCTTTGGAAGCGGAAGGGTTACACAACAGAATTTTCTAGCAAGATTGTTCAGCGTCTTTTTTAAACCGTTTTTGCTTACTCATTGTGATGCTATTTGGCCGTTTCTGTGCACCTGCTGCAATACCTGTGTACTCAGGAAGAACCATTAATGGAGCAAAATGACTGCCAGGTCTGGCTGAGGAGACCTAATGAGACTGTATACCAAAAACTAGATTGCAACAAAGAGGCTTTGAACCCTGTCATTCATCTATCAAAGCACCATGGGCAATTCACCTAATGCTACTGTGCTTATGTTTTGTTTAAGGGAAAAAAATCTAAACAGTATTTACACCAGTAGGAAAAACGTCAGGTGTTAGTGAGGTTAAATTATGCCATTCTGCTCAGCCGAGAGCCTTTACAAAATGGAGGCTTTATTTAAAACAACAACATAGAAAGAAGAAAACACACTGCACACACAAATCCTGTTGAGTCGTTCCAGCAAATAGCTTCAAGACTGAGCGTCACTGGCTTCATGACAACCCTCCCAGTGTATCTTCTCTGGCCAACACCCAGAAAGCAATCGGTTTCAACTTTCCAAAATACATTTAAATCTACAAAAGGATGCTTCTAAAATCTGATACAGTCTGCTCTCAGCAGAATCAAATTTAAAGAAGTGACGATGTCCTATTCTGGAAATACAATTTTTTTGTTACTATGGGCTTATGTGAGCTTAACTCTCACTCTTAGCTGATAAAAGAAAGAGGGTGGGGGGTGAGCTATCAGGGTTTAGGCATTTTCTTCAAACTAAGCAACCTGTTGAACAACTTCTTAATGTGCCTATCAATCATCTGGAGATAAGAAGGGTTTGCATTTATAATAGCTGGTTGCTAAAATAAATATAAGTTACTATAACTAATTCAATCAACAATGGAACCTCAGAGGTCAGCAAAGGAATAATCAAACAGTAAGTATGAATAGGTTGTAATTTTTCTGATTAACAAATGTTCCTCTTGTCATATGATGTTAAGAGGCTGCTTGAAGCTCTCAGGCATATTTAGAATGTATGTATTTACATAGGAGGGGTCTCTGTGTACACACCCAATCAGAAACCCATGAGTCTACAAGTCTACAAACATTAAGTGGTGCTTTCAGAAAACATATCTCCATGTGGCACTTATTTTTTTTTTTTTAAAACAAGTTCAGCCACCACAATTCAGAGAATCCGGCAGAAACCAAATCAAATCACAATCTCTCTGGTCAAACCCAGTGATAATGAGACTACTGCAGATTATTTCATAAAGCGGTTGATATGTTCAAACTGGAGAATTTCATGTTTTCCCAATGTAAGTCAAGCGGTTCATCCTGAAGGTGAAGGAAGGTACTGGATCCTGAGCCACGTGACCTATGTATGCACAGGCCAACTGCAGAGCTGGAGGCTAAGAACATGGAGCTGAGCTCCTGTGGCTCTCCCTGCACTCAGAGGTGCACCAAAATGTTCTATCTAGGTTTCTGCCACTCCTAAGTCTTTATCTCTCCTGCTCTCTTGTCTCCCATATGGAAATGTGAAGAGTGAATAAACAAGGTGTAGCATGAGACAGAAGAGTTAGGACAAAAAACTTTAGAGAAAGAAGACAGCGGAAGTACCAGTGGAAACAAGCACGTGGGTGCACACACGCACACCTCAGAGAGGCATCTAGGAATGTGAGCCAAAAAGTGAATTAAGTAAGAATAATGTCTTTCTCTAGTGTAGACACACAACTTCATTGTCATGCCAGCTTCTAAGACTTTAAAATGGCTGGCTGGCTTCGCCTTGTCTTAGCCATCATTCTGTGGAAGTGGAGACGCAAATGAAATACATGTCAACATGAAGAAGAAGTGTGGGGGTGCAATGACTGAGGTCAGTCCTTCATTGCATGTTCCCCCAGAGAGATGCAGATGGGCCAGGAGCAGATCCATCCCCTTCCCCTCCCAACTGCACCACCAGCTCACTGCAAGCCTTTCAGAATGGTTGGGATAGAGATCTCTCGAGTACCGGGAACTGAAGCTTTTGCCTCCTGACATTTTCCAAGGAAGCAACTGACAAGAGATGTCTTTTAAATGCCTTGCTATGAAAGCATAGATGTCATTAGGCACTCAGGTTCCTCTCTGAAAATTAGATTTTAACAGGTTTTTGATTGTCACCTCTCTTCTTGTTGCTTTATTTCTCACTCCTTGGAGGGATTCATTTTCAAAAGGATTTGCTTAAACTTCCCCCTCAAAATCCAATTTGCAAATACACCTGCAATTGAATTTTCAATATGTACTGTCACGTCACGGGTGCTATCGTTTGCCTACAAAGAGGTCCAAGCTCTCAAGTCTGCCCAGGTTGAACCACCTACACTCCAGGGTCCTCCTTACTCATTCCAGGGACAGAGGCAATGACAGGAGCTACCTGAGCTGACAGTATCCATGTCTCCTCCTATAAACTAAGTATGGTGCTGAGCTCTAAATAAATTTGAACTTGGATCTTGATTAGAAATAACGATGTATTGTTGAATCACCTTTTTAAATTTCTTTCTACAAGACATCACAATGATTTACTTGATTATGTACACTGAGGCCCAGTGGTCATCAGTCAACAAGAACTTGATGAGTGCCTAATGTATGCCTTGCTTTCTCTGGGAACAGAAGGAAATGAAGGAGAAAGGCTGGCGTCACAGAAGTCCGTTATAAGATGTCCGTTAGTGATTGAATCTAGCCTGCACAGATACAACCTAATTGTTCAATAGGAGAAACTGTAGAACTGTGCATTATGGTACAAGGCATGACAGTACAAGCCAGTAATCCTAGCTCTCCATAGGAGGAAACAGGAGAGTCTGAGTTCCAGGCCAGCCTCAACTACATAGGGAGCTAAGCCTAGCCCAAATACAGGAGACCCTGATTCACACACACACACACACACACACACACACACACACACACCTCCCTACACATACATTCTACATGTTGAAATGGCAATAAAGTTCTGTGTCTAAACCAAAGACAAAATAACTAGAGCAATGAAAAGATACAAAGAATGACAGTATCCTCTGGCAACAAGCATCTTAGAGGGGGAACTGGGACTGCTGTTAACACTGTATTTGTAGCTACACGTGGAGTGAGCGTTTCATTTAATGGAAATACGGTGATTTTAAGCACTGGGTATCGTTCAGGTGAGCTTTATTATTGACTACATAAAACTCCCTTCGCTTTCAGTTACGTTAACTGTTATTCACGGATTGCGTCACTCTTGAAGTTCAGTATCTCTGGTTTCCCGGCAGCTTCCGACAGCACTGCCTGTTAACACCTCGCAGGCTCATTTTCTTCTCACTAGGTTTAGACTGTATTGCCTGTGAGCTGCTGATTGCAGCTCTTTCCGAGTTAAGAATGTTTGGTTTCTCAGATGCCAGTTCATTCCATCTTTCTTTGTCTGAACCAATCCCTGCCCTGAGGATCCAGACTGGGCCGTAAGCAGACGGTTTCTCTTTGTTTGTTTGGTCGGTTGGTACTATTTGTTTGGTTGGGTTTTCTGAGACGAAAAGTCTTACTGTGTAGCGCTGGCTGGCCCAGAACTGGTTTTGTAGACCAGGCTTTCCTGGAATTCACAGAGATACACCTGTCTCTACCTCCTGGTGCTGGGGTTAAAGACTGAGTACCACTTCCACCATATTTTGAAAAACAACATTGCTCACCAAACCTTCAATTTATACCAGTTTGGCTAGGCTGCCTGGCCAGTGGGCTTCAGGGATCTCTGCCTGTTTCTGCACTTCTTCCCATGACAAGGGTTTACAGGCTCATATTTGTCATGCCAGGCTTTTTATATAGGTTCAGAGGAGGGGGGGTCCTAGTGTCGAGCATGCACTATAGCAACTGAATTATATCCCCAGCCCATCAAAAAGGAAAAAATAATTAAGAGTAAGAGAAGTCTGACCAGATATCATTTTAGCAAGGTGTTTATCCCTATGTATTTTACTTCATTTTAGAGACAAGATCTCACTGTTTTAGGTGTCCAGACCACCTAGGTGGTTTGGAACTCTCTTTATAGACCAGACTTGCTGGAAATTGGAATGTTCTTCCTGCCTCTGCCTCCCAAGAGCAGGGATTCCTGGCATCATGACATCATGAGTCACCACCCTGACTGTCCTGTTTGACCTTTTGTACGCAATTCTCTCTCTCTCTCCCTCTCTTCTTCTCCTGCTCTCTTTCTCTCTGTCTCTGTCTCTCTCTGTCTCTGTAACTCTCTGTGCTTCTCTCTGTCATCTCTGTCTCTCTCTGTCTCTTCTCTCTGTCTCTGTCTTTCTCTCTTCCTTTCCCCACCCGACCTCTTTTTTAAATATGCATATATGTGCCCCAGTACACATTTGGAGATCAGAGAATAACTTTGTGCTATGGGTTCTTTCTTTCCACCTTGGACATCGCATCAATGGATCAGGTGACCAGGCGTCTCAGCAAGCACCTTCTCCAGATGAGCCATTTCTCTGGTCATGTGAGTGCAAGGATTGTGCTGCCTTCAGATCGGGTTTCTAAAAGGATGACTCCTGTTCAAGGGATAAATAGACTCCTCTTGCTTCAGGGGTAATATGCTGTGTGGTCCCCCCACATCCTAGCCGATTTTTGAACTCCTCACTACGTGCAAGCTTCACTATGTGTCTCCTCCAGCCTTCTCTAACACCTCCAGTATCTCTCCGGGCCATGTGACCTTTGCTGGTTCCTGTTCTGTCTGAGCACTGTTAATCTTGATATCCTTGCTTACCCTCTGGAGAAGGAAGATAGCCTTCACATTTTACTGGCCCCCTGGAATGGCCTCTGTGACTGATTACAATTCCAAGATTGGAAGATAAAGGAATTTCAAATTGGAAATTCTTGCTTTTGAAACAGATGATAGTAGACATCTTAGCCTAGCAGAGTCCTTCAGTGAGTAAGCGCCTAGAAATGCTAGATAGGAAAGGCCTTGCATAGATAAGCCTGAAGGACAGAATAGGGCAAAGCATGTGGTCTTCACCTAGATTTACTGCAAAGGGGTTATACCGAGAGATTTGACTAGAAGACTCATAAAGTCCAAATTCCTAAGGCCTTTGACACCCACATGAAGCTCCTTGACACCCCCAAATTTAGTCAGTTCATCAGGAATGAAGCCAGGAGTATAACTGTCTCACCCGCCAGGTTTAAGACATGGGACCTAGATTTGTATTTGTATTTTTTATTTTATTTTTTGAAACAGGGTCTCATATTGTAGCTCAGGATGTCCTCAAAGAAGCAGCCAACACCATGATTTATTTAAAAAGCCAAGACCAAGCCGGTTATGGTGATAAAGTCTAAAACCTTAGCTCTCAGCAGACTGAGTTAAATTTACTGGAAGAGGTTGTTGGGAGCTACACTGGAGTTCAAGATTAGCCTGAAGCACTTAGAATCTGTGTGATAAAGACTGTCTTGCTCTCAGGACCCTGTGTAGGCCAAGTACAACTGAATAGCTTTAATTTTAGGTTTCCTTAAAGCAGTTTGTAATAAGTGGTCAGAAGCACTGGCTGGGTGGAGGTGGCACGCTCCTTTAATCCCAGCACTTAGGAGGCAGAGGCAGGCAGATTTCTGATTTCTAGGCCAGCCTGGTCTACAGAGTGAGTTCCAAGACAGCCAGGGCTACACAGAGAAACCCTGTCTCGAAAAAACAAACAAACAAACAAGCAAACAAGCACTAATGGGGAGAAGGTATGAAATTGAATTTAAGCCAGGAGTCAGGCTTGTTGGTTTATGACTGTAATCCCAGCTCTGGAAGGTGGACACCGGAGAATCAGGATTTCAAGCTTACCCTTAGCTACAAAGCAAGTTCAGCATGGCCAGCACTGCATGAAATTGTAGGAGAAGAAACCCAAAGAAGTGAAAAACGAACTCAGGTTAGGCAAAAACTAAATGTAGGTTAAATTACAGTATCATTTGATGAGCATCATCCATGTTTAAGGACAAGAAAGAAAAGCGTTGGGTTAGTTGGTTGGTTTGGCGGGTGGTAGTGCTTGTTTTCTGAATGAGGACAGTGAGGTGGGTTTTAAGAACACAAATGTAATTACAGACAGACACTAAACCGAGTACTGCAAAACCGAGAGGCACTTCCAGCACTTACCAGCTGAGCTTTATTCTGGTGTTCCCTTGGTTCCAGGTGTCTTGTCTCTTCTCCAAAGCATCCTGAAAACACCTGGCTACTGGCCTGGAACAATGGAGAAGTTTGTTTGCTTGCTTGCTTGTTTGTTTTTACAGAAGACCACAAAGAACTGAGAACTTGGTCTTTTTTTTTTAATTTGAGCTCTAGGTTTCAGTGGGGGTTTGGGAGAGCTCACAAATAAAAATAAGTTAATTTAGCTTCCCCCAAAACCTGCCCATGAGTACACAGGTAAACTGTACCATTTTCATGACCCAACTTAAGTCTTCACCACCTTTCTTCGTGTTTCTACAACGGCTTTCCTCAAGTCTGGCCCTTTCTCTAAGTCTGTAATCCAAGACTCATGGTCAAAGAGTAATCCCTGGC
Source organism: Grammomys surdaster (assembly GCF_004785775.1). Taxonomy (NCBI): domain Eukaryota; kingdom Metazoa; phylum Chordata; class Mammalia; order Rodentia; family Muridae; genus Grammomys; species Grammomys surdaster. The sequence goes on from NW_021620932.1 coordinate 1,454,916, forward strand.
TCCTGAGTACATACCGCAGAAATGACATAGCCAATTTACTCAAACTTGGTGTCTAAATCCCCTTGGGATAGGACCCCAGTATCGTTTGCCGAGGCAGTCCCACTGTCCCTTGCTGTGTGTGTTTGCCTCCTCGAGAGATATTTCGAGGGCTAGTGATACAGTGTGTAGAATGTTTGGGTAGCACAAACAAGACCCTGGGTTCAATGGCTGGGACCATAAAAGGTTTTTGTTTGTTTGTTTGTTTGTTTTGTTTTTGTTTTTTCGAGACAGGGTTTCTCTGTGTAGCCCTGGTTGTCCTGGAACTCATTCTGTAGACCAGGCTGGCCTAGAAATCAGAAATCCACCTGTCTCTGCCTCCCAAGTGCTGGGATTAAAGGTGCGTGCCATCACTACCCAGCTGTTTGTTCTTTTAAAGATATTCATTGGACTCTTTTAATGCAATGAGTTTTAAGAATACAAGGAGAAGCAAGGCAGAGTTCCTAACTTCAAAAAGATAAAAATTGCTTAATAAATGAAAAATAGCATAAGCACAATAGGCATGGAAGAATCGTGTACTCTATCTAGTATTAGGCATATAAGGGAACAGCCAAGCCTGTCTGGAACTAGGAGTGTAGACTTTCCAGAGCATCCTCAAGGGAAATGGCTTTATTTCTAAAGAATGAGACAGAATTCTCCCAGAGGGTAAAAAGGAAGGAGAAAGATGATGTGTGAAGTTCTATGTAGGATTTCGACTGCTTACCTGAGGAGTCGTCTTCTCAATATGAGATGAGAGTCGGACGGTCTAGTTGTGCAAGATCCTTACAAAGGACCCAGGAGACAGTGAAGACCAGGCCCCTAGCCTGTAGCTCTGCCAAGTGCAGTAAATGGTAACTACTAGTACCACAGCAGTAGTAATTCCCAATACTGTTTTTATAATTGCTACCTTTGACTTGGCAACCTCCCTTTGCACAGTGCTTCTGTCAAAGAATTCAGTTTCTATTTCATGGGTAGGTAGCAACAGATGATGCTCTGGGAGCCTTTCTCAATACTGAGTTCTGTTCTCTGGTCTTAATGTGGGTTATCTCTTTGAAATGTCCTAACAATCCTGAAAGAAAAATACTGCTGTTCAGTGTATTTGCTATGTGGTAAGGTACTGCTTTCCTGTGTCATTGTTCAACACTCAAGAGGCAAAGGCAGGCGGATCTTTGTGTGGCCAGCCTGGTCTATAGAGAGCATTCCTGATCAGCCAGGGTTACAGAGAAATCCTGTCTCAAAACAAAACAAAAAGAATCCTTCAATGAGTTATTAAATAACTTTTCCTATATAAGGTGCAAACACAGCCTGAAAATTGAACCAAGTTATTCCCAGTGGCTTGGAACAGCTTAGTGTCAATAATTCTCGCCCTATCACTTCTTGGCTTTTTAGATTAAGTCAATTCTTCTTAACTGGTGGATTTAGTCACTAGCCCACATGGTCGGTAAAGGGACAGAACTGGAAATGTTCAGGACAGAGAAGGCATTGAGTTAATCCTTATATAAGCAAGACTTTGTGGAAATAGTCTAGTAGGCAGTGAAGGCTCCTGAGACAGATATCAATGTTTCATTCTATAGCTCTGGGTAGCCTTATACTCTCTATACAAGCAAGGGTAGCCTTCAATTTGCAATCCTCCTGCCTCAACCACATAAGTGCTGATATCACAAGGCTATGACTACCTTATTTGGGAGAACAAAAACAAAACAGAACAAAAAATGTTACATAGACCAAGAGTTCTCAGTGACATCCAGGTGTTAGCCTCTAGTGGGCTGAGGCCAAGAGGGTTGCCAAAAGTCTTAAAGCACAAGGACAGGACAAACAACACTCTGGCCCAGTAGACAGAGAGTGTCAAGGTGGAGGGAAGATATTTAATGACGTAGGAAAGTTATTATGACATATATGGGAAACAAGATAGATTAAGAGCATATGTCTCAGATAACAGTGAAACTGCAAAACTGTTTAGGAATGGCAGAACAGGGGTGTTGTGGGTTTTGTTGTTGTTGTTGTTTATTTGGTTGGTTGGTTTTTGGTTTTTCAACACAGGGTTTCGAAGTGTAGACCAGGATGGCCTCTGAGAGATCTTCCTGCCTCTGCCTCCAGAGTGCTGGGACTAAAGGCTTGCACCACCAGCCTGGCTGGATATTGGTTTTTCTTTGACACCTGAAAACTTAGGGGTAGGAGTAAGGAACCTTGTTTGTTTCATTCAGCTGAATTATATTTTGTATAGCATGCACACAGTATCTCACAAAGGTTAAAAAAAAAAAAAAAACTAGCACATTTATAAACTTTCTTTGAGACAGGATAAATTGACCAGACCAACCTAATACTCCTCAAGACCTCCTGCCTTCAGCTTCTAAGGTGTTAGGGACCATCACAAGTGTGTGCCACAACACTCAGCTTTATAAGTAACTGTTCTCTAAAAAGGACAGAATGACCTGGGATTCTTACTACTGTGGTAGGTAGAAGAGGATCCCAAGTTTGATGCTAGCCTGGACAATTTAGTGAGAACCTGACTCAAATTAAAAACGACGACAACAACAACAAAAATTACAGCAAGGTGACATACACCACAATCTCAGTAGCCAATAGGCAGAGGCCACAGGATTGTCACAAGCTCAAGACCCTCTGGACTACAAAGCAAGTGCCAGGCCAGCCAGGGCTAAATAAGGTATTGTCTTAAAACAATAATAGTAACTTTTAAATAGGTTGGATGTGTAGCACTTGTCTGACTTTCCTGAGGTTCTGGGTACAGTTCACCCTGAAACTCACAGAAACCACCCTGCCTCTGTCTCTCCAGTGCTGGGATTAAAGACATGTACCACCGCTCCTGGCTTGATACTTATCTAGTAATCGAAACTGAATAAAGCAAGCAATAAAGAATAACATACTAGCCATGTATAGGACCACAAGCCGGCAATTTCAGCACTGAAGACACTAAAGTAAGAAGATTGTCACGTATTCGAGACCAGCCTACTCTACATAGTAAGTTCCAGACTAACCTGTACGACAGAGTGAAATCCTGTCTCAGAAAACCTGAATAAGAAAATAATTAAAATTAGAGTAGAACGCATTGCAGTTCTTCCTTATGAGGCTACAACATCCCATCCAAAGGTGAAAGTGGCATGCATCTGTGACCTTAGTTGATCCGGAGGCAGAACCTGGAGGAGCTTGAGTGGGAAGCCACTTGCGTATTTCGTGAGATTCTGTGTCAAAGTAAAATAAAATTCATAAAGGACTTACGATAGTGCTTGGTGGTGGAGCCCTTACCTGACACCTTAGGGCCCCAGATCGAATGTAAAAACTGCTCAGCAGAAAGACAAAGTAAATTTTTACAAACAAAATTTCAGAATAGTTGCTACTGATCTTCCTCCTCTGGGTCATAAAGGGTATTCAGAGAACACAGGCAAATCCTAGGTCATGAAATAGCATTGAATGATGAGAATAGGAGATCTGAGCTCAGAAGCGACCACCAGCCAGTCAGCTTCCGTGACAACTAATGATTTCCTTCAGGCTGTGTGCAAATGACTTGAACAGAACATTTATAGGTGAAGGAAAATGCTTCAAGGTTTTATTTATTTATTTATTTTTCCTGCCAGAACAACAACAACAACAACAACAACAAAAAGTCTGGAGACAGAAAACATCTAATTTTAATGTAACGCTAAGTCCAAACGCAATGCTGAGTCCAAAGACGGTACAGCTGTTTGGATTTGGTTGTTTAGCTCAGCTGTTTTATTCTGAGCGGAGCACAGCTGCCTTTGATGTCCTCTGGTATTCATGACTGTGCTATAGCAGGGTTCAAAGCAAGCAAGCAAGCAAGGCAGGGATGGGCCTGACACTTTCAGTGACAATTCTGCTCAGTATTGGTTGTGTTCTTCTTGTGAACTTTCCTTTTTCTCCAGAATTCTGCTCTCAAGAACAGCACTGTGCTTGGAAGGTAGATCAGTGCCATTCTTCAGTCATTCCCCAGAACCTATTCAAACTTAAAATGGCGTCGCTGTTAAATGATTGTTTGTTTGAGACAGGGTCTCCTTTTGTCATCTAAGCTGCCTCAGCGTCTAAGCACTGAGATAACAGGAATTCGTCACCGTGCTCTGCAGTCGGCCTCATTATTTGAAGCTAAGCCCACAAAGTACAGAGTTAGTCCAGCATGAGTGAGGCCTTGGGTTTGATCCCTAGCTGTGAACGCAATCAGGAACTGTGATGTGAGTCCATAATCCTAGACAGGGAATCAGGTGTTCAAGTCATCCTCACCTACACAGCATGTTTGGGGCCAGCCTGGGCTACGTGAGAGTTTGTCTTACAACAAAACAAAGAAGCAAACAAAGAAGAAGCTATTCGGATTATTTCCTGTATGCTGAGGTGGTTCAGTGTTGCAGTACAGAAGTGGCCTTATGTCATAGTGACATTTTAAAAAATAATCCTTGTCATATCCACCTAAATAGTTACAAAAAGGAATAATAAAGAGTTTGAGGTGTGCTTTTAAATAATAAAGGGGTAGCAAGCAGGGTCAGGTAGAAGCACAGGTAAATTGAAGTCAGATCTGAGTTGGCCCTTGTTAAAGCTGAATACAGAGGGTAATTCATTATACTGGTCTCCTTTAATATTTGTATGAGAATTTCCATAGGAAAATTGTTTTACATATGTAAATCTAAAGCCATAAATGTCTATAACCCTTATCAACTTGGTCCCATATCTAAGGATCTATGTTCAGAAACCCTCAAGCCCATGCAGTTTCGACTAAGTAGAGAGACTTTTCCTGTAGCACTGGAGAGCTGATACCTACCTGGAAACCGCAATCATGTCCAACACTGAAGCCATGGGTCAGGGGAACTGTCACTCACTTTCTTTCTATTCTTATGACCTGGCCACCTCTACCATAAAACTAAGAGCTGCAGGATGAACTTAAGAAAGTTTAGTGGGTCCTACACGGACCCTGAAGGATAGTCTGAAAGGAAATCTTCCCCTGGAAGAGTAGAGGCCCACTGAGTGTCAAGGACTAAGCAAAATATGCAGCTCCACAGGAGAAATCAGAAGTGGTGTATACTGGAGGTATTTTAAAAGCAGTCTTTTGTCATACCTACTGAAATAGTTAAGTGTTTGAGATGCACTTTTAAATAATAAAAGGGTAGGAAGCAGGAAGCCAGTGGAAGGACAGGTCAATTAAAGTTGCACTCGAGGTGGTCATTGTTGAGGCCTGGAAATCTGCTTGGAAATCTGAGGGATCACTATGCCAGCAATGGTGATGAGTCAGGGCCCTGGAGTGCTGACAGACCAAGGTGACATCACCACTTCCTGCCACAGGATGTCTCAGGTGGGGGAGGAGGGCCTGTGGCCCATAGAGCCAAAGACCTGGGCCCATTTCTCCCTTCCTCTCTAGGTAAGAGCAGCAGAAACATACTTGCCATTCTGTTGCATAAAGATTTTCCCAGTGGGTGGACAGAGCACCTCCTGGGTGGCCTCTCCAGCTCTGGAGTCTGGTCCTCTGCCCTGCAGCTCAAGGCCTCCCTGGGTCCTCTAGGGATAGTTGGGAACTGCAGTTCCTTCTCCAAGCAGATAGACCCACTTACAGCACCTTCTCCAGCCTGACATCTATAGGCTGGCCAATGTTTGCTGAACACAAACGGAGCCTGGGAAATCCTGTGCAGAAACTGGAAACTGAAAGCTGTCCTGGGGTCCAGCCTCCTTACTTCCTTGGTTATGATAGGATGCCTCTGTCTCCTTCCTTCCTAACTTCCTACCTTCCTTCTATCCATCCTTCCCTCTCTTTTTCCCTCCTCCCTCCTCTCTCCCTTCCTTCCTTTTCTTTTTTTCAAGACAGATTTTCTCTGTATAACCCTGTAGACCAGGCTGGCCTCAATCAAAGGATCTATCTCCTGAATACTGGGATCAAAGGGCTGTGACACCACCCCCCCAACATTGGCTTTCTTTCATATATATATATATATAAAATCACATCATAATTTTTACTTATTCACATATGGGTTATAAACACAGAAAAGCAGGACATGGGGAGGGGGATGACACTGGAGCACGGGTGTTGGGGGGGGATACAGATATCTTTCAGAACAGGGTATCGGCTGGGTGAAGGTTCAGGGGACAGGTCACTATGACTCTGCCTATGACTCACTTGTCCTTATCTAAGTTGGTATTATCTGCCAAGGCTACCTATTTACAAGGTCTATGACTACTCAGCCTGGTAAATTTCCACAAAAGCTGCCTGTTTACAATAGCTTATAGCCCTCTGTTTCAATGTTTTTCCACAGAGACCCAAGACTTGGTGTTAGTATACATGTATGACAGGCCTATTGCTAATTTTAGGCCTATGGCTGATTTTAGGCCTTCAGTGTATAAGCAGGGATGCCCCTGACATCTCCTCCCTTCTCTAAGTATAGAAGGGCTATGGCAATTCTAATCTTGCGAAGGCAGGGATAGAGGCCTGACCTCCAGTAATTGAAGGGGACTTTGTAATGGCTCCAGTCCCCCTGTTGTCCAGTGAAGTATGAGGGCCATACCCATCCTGATGTCTTTTTTCTTGGAAAGGGGATACTTTTGACACCAACCCCTATGCAGTTAGGCTTGTCCGTCAGGGAACCCAGAGAGATATTTTTAACTTTATTTATATTCCCTTGCAGTGCTTGGCCTCGCAGCCTAAGCAAGAATTCAGATCGCCAGTCAGAGGGGGTTCTGGGTGACCCCTCTCTGCTTGGTCTAGGGGTGGAAGTCCCCTCTTTTAGGTTGGGTGGAGATGGGTTTTGGGAACACCCTGGATAGAGTAACGTCATCTTGAGTCTCGTGATCCTCCATAGCTAACTTATGATAATGTATCTGAGTAGGTTTTGCTACCAAATTATTTTTCTGTTGTTTCACAAAGTTAGTCAGTCTATTTAAGGCCCAGGGACCAAAAGAAATAAGCAAAAATAACCCAATTAATGGTCCCAAGATGGGAGGAAGTAGGGTTGACAACCATGGAGAGGTTGAAAGCCAATTCTTGTACCAGCTCTCATCTTTCTCTTTCTCTCTCTGTCTTTTCTCAGGGCCTTCTCTGACCTTTTTCATGCTCTCTTTAACCATCCCTGTCTTGTCTATGTAAAGGCAACACTCTTCTTTAAGGGCTGTACACAGTTAAGAGTTGTACACAGTCTTTTCTATTGTAAAAGAATAAATCAAGTCCAATAAAGTCCTTTGAAATTTTTGGAGGTCTCTTCAGACAGGGAAACCAGGGATTTCTTCAGATTAGTGATGTCAATCTCTAGCTGTTTGATGTTCTTGTCAATGGCCCGTCGAAGGTCTGAGTAGTATAAGTTCAGAGGCCAGCATCTGGATTAGAACTTCTAACAGCAGACATGACGAGTGACTCATTTTTACCTGAGATACTGCCTGGGTTAGAACTCCTGGGAGGCCCTCTTCCTCTGGGTTTTGTGAGGCTGAGTACAGAGCTGCCGCCTGGGATCTGTTCTTGAACATTGGCTTTCTATTGCTATATTTCAATTAGGAAAGACAAGCCACTTCAACTTCCTGGTTAGTATTTTCTTCCTCGCTCAGATTAACACAATAATAAGCACGTTGGGCTTGAGAGATGATTCAGCGGTTAAAGGACTTGGCACACAAACATCAGGGCTGAAGTTCCAATCCTCTAGAACCCATGTAAATGCTGGGTAGGCATAGCAACCAGCTGCAACTGCAACCCAAGAAGGCAGATATAGAGGAGCCTCAAAGCAAGCTGACAAACAAGGCTAGCATAGGAACATGAGCAAATGAACCCTCACATGTGCACAAATGAACTCTCACATGTGCACTCGTACACATCCAAAACATGCATTCACGCTCTCCCGCACAACACACAAACAAACATGAAAATTGAAAAAGACAGTGCAGCATATTATAGTAAGGCGCAGTGGCACACACTTGTAATCCCAGCATTCCTAACTGCAAGTTCAAGACCAGCCTGAGGTATATAGTGAGACTGTGTCTGAAATGTGAAGGAATCACCACTGACATTATCCTCATGGGTGTGTATCGCTGGATTACAGGAAAGCAGGCAATCCATCGAAAATGACTAGGTAGATATCAGAGCACATGCTATTATTGTTAGATCTGAAAGGCTGCTCAGTTTTCCCTATGGATTGGCTGTGACCAGCAAACCGACAAGATTGTACCTCACTGACTGGCGGCTGATTTATTTTGACCAGTATTTTTGGCAGAAATGCCTCTTTTCTGTCAGTCTCAACTACTCTTACTTTTCTGAATCACAGTTTACAGTATGATCTTTGATACAGTGTTGTCTATAGTAATTAGGTGTTGTCTATGGTAATTGAGTGTTGTCTATCGTAATTGGGTGTTGTCTGTGGTAATTAGGTATTGGCTACAGTCATTGGGTGTTGGCTGTGCTTCATAAAGACCTTATAAGGATAGAGTTCAGGGAAGCCAGTGTTGGATTTTTCAAAGAGGTACGTTTCCATCCTTTTGATCTCTGTTCACCATCAATACAAGAACTGAGACAGGGATGCCACGTTCTAGCTCCTCCAATTTATTGACCCACAGCTACGTCAAAGACCTTGTCCCTCTGCCAGGGACACATTAGTAGTGATGACTGCATCCAACATCACCCTCTAGAACCATGGGTAAATCCTTGCTCTAATTAAATGTGCTGTCCAGAGGAGGGTCTCCCCACCAAGAGAGGGAACCTCCACCCTCAAAGGTGAACTGACTGTATGTGGATGTTCTTAGATTAGTGATGATGCTCTCGGCTTTTATCAGAGCGGCTTCTCTTTGGAGTCAGAGGCAGCTAATACGTAGAGATGGACAACTGGGTAAAGTAGAAAGGCTGCGTAACTGTGGAGTGAGTGGATCTAAATAAGACATCTATATCACCCCACCAATTCTAAACAAGAGTCACCGGAGGAGCAGGGAAAGGGTCAGGAGCTGTGGAGGACAGCAGGAAAACCACACCCTCTGGACACAGCAGCCATGGTGCCCACGAGCTCACTTCAGCTGCGGTTGTTCTCAGTAGACTTGCACAAGACCTGTCTGGCCACTTGCCACTTTGTCTGTGTGAGGGGAGATCTTGTGGGGTCCTACCCATCACTGAGAAACAGTTAATGGGTACTCAAAGAGTGTTATAGAATACACAAAAAGCTAGGGCCTGTACAACAGCCCAGCAGGTAAAGGTGCTGACTCTCAAGCCTGACTCATACCATGGAAGGAGAGGACCAACACGGGGTGGAAGGGATCCAACTCCTGCAAGCTATCCTCCAACCTTTACTTGTAAGCAATGGTATGAATGCATACACACATGTGAGCACACGTGCAGACACACACAAGAATAAAAAATAAAAATGCATCTTAAATACTTTCCAATAAAAAAAAAAAGTCTGCTTCTGGCTTATCTGTTCATTACCATTTAATGTAACAATTGTTCCCGGAAGATTTAGAACACTCGTTCATTTTCCTGTTTGATTTCTGTTTGTCCCCATACTTTACTGACTTCTTTTAGGTTGTTTGACTCTTTTTTGTCTTTTCAGAATTCTATTTAAATTTGTCTGTTGAAACTAGAGGTGGTGACACATGCCTTTAATCCTAAACTCAGAAGACGGAAGTAGACAGATCTCTATGAGTTTGAAGTAAGCCAGCCTAGTGTACACACTGATTTCCAGCACAACCAGGGCTACATACATAGAAGCTGTCTAGATAAAATAATAATAATAATAGTAATAATAAACCATTAAATTTGTCTCTTGGTCTTTAGCTGTGTTGTCTATCTGTTTTGGGACTGTTTGCTTTGTTTTGTTTTAGTATTGTGCTACAAATGGAATTCAATGTTTATAATATATGTTGTTCCTTTTCTACTCTTTTAACTGTGGTACTAGTTTATTTTCAGTTGCTATAATAAAATACTTCAGGTTGAGTAAATTATGAAGAAGTTTATTTGACGGGGTGGGCAGGGGGTGGGGATATAGCTTAGTGGGTAGACTGCTTACCCACCATACTCAAAGTCCTAGGCTCTATTCCTAGCACCCCACGCTAGCAGACATAATAGTATACACCCACGAGGAGTATCAAAAGCTAGGTTATCTTTAGCTTCACAGTAGGTTCAAGGCTAGCCTGGGTTATAAGAGACTACGTGTGTGTGTGTGTGTGTGTGTGTGTGTGTGTGTGTGTGTGTGCGCGTGTGTGTGCGCGCGCGCGTGTTTAGTTCATAGTTCTAGAAGTCCGAGAGCCACCTTCTCTTTGGCTGCTGTGGGAATCATGGCTGAAGCCATTAAAATGGCAGAGCAAAGCAAAACTTTTGTTCCACTTTGGCACTACTGACATAAGCAGAAAGCTGTGGCAGAAAAGCCACAGACTGGGAAGAGCTAGGCACGTCCATTTATATTTTGTTGAACTGACTCTACATCAGTCACTTTCTTAACCTGTGCTTCCAGCAGCCTAACTACCTCCCAATAGGCCACACCCACCTCTCCGATACTGCATGACCTCTTGGCATCATCTTATTGGAGACAGCACTCTAATGTGAATCCTGGGGTCACAGTTGAGCCATATCTAGACTATCCCTTCTACCTCTTGTAAACTATGGAAAGCCTGCAGTCACAGCCACCATCTTCTTCCTTATTGTTACAGTAGAGACCCCCCCACAGATGATGTGGTCATGCTTGCTTTAGATACTCAGAAAGTCTAAAGAATCTAATGGAAAAAGCTGCCAGAGCTAAATAGCTCTAATTTCTCAGAGGAAAACATTCTTCCTAAAAATATCAAAAGGCCTGATCATTCACAGGTAACTCTTCATAGTATTCTTCCTTCCTGTTATCGACAAAGAGATGGAATGAAAGAGCTGGATTAACTTGCATCATTTTTAATATTTACTCCTTTAGACTCAACTTATTTAATGCCATCATGGGATGTAAGTGGTTTTAAAATAGAAACTAAAAACAAAACATTCACTTTGACAGTAATGTCAAAGTCATCACAATATCAGGGCAGAAAACTTAGCATTTTCAACAAAGAAATAGTTTGAATGCCAATCAGGAGATTGTCTTCAGTGTTTCACTGGTTATTTCAGTTTTATAAAAATCTTGTTTGGTAGATGTTTTCACAAACAACCAAAGGAGAATTGAAGACATCCTGAGTGTATTTCCAAGGATGCTATCATTATATAACTACCCTAGGAAGAAAACATGTCGCTCAGACTGTAGGATGCTTACTCAACATGCATATACCCTTGGGGTCTATCCCCAGCAGGTGATACATAAAGTAGAGACAGAAGACTCTTTCATTGTTTTTTCTCTTCCTCCTCCGCCTTTGTTTGTTTGTTTTTCCTTTTTTTGTTTTGTTTTTTCGAGACAGGGTTTCTCTGTATAGCCCTGGCTATCCTGGAACTCACTCTGTAGACCAGGTTGGGCTCAAACTCAGAAATTTGCCTGCCTCTCCCTCTCCAGTGTTGGGATTAAAGGTGTGTGCCACTCAGCTTTTGTTTCTATTCGTGTGTGTGTGTGTGTGTGTGTGTGTGTGTGTACACGTACATTTTGTGCATACAAGTGCACATATAAGTGTGGCTAGATATATGTAAAAGAGAAACATCAACCTTGAGAGGTATCCCTCAGATATCATCTCCCTTTTTAAACAGTTACATTGTTTTATTTATACTTATGTGTGTATTGGAAACAAACATAATGCTTAACAGAAACTCTATGTAGTCCATAAAGCACAATATATATATATATATTTTTTTAGCACAATATATTTTTAATTTCTCTTTTACAGAAAAAGTTTGCTAGCTTCTGATTTTTAAATATATATATAAATATATATATATATATATATGATGGATAGATAGATAGATAGATAGATAGAAAGAAGGTTGATCTCAAACATGAAGGAATTGGCACCAGGAAATGAAGGTCAACCTCTAGAACTCATGTGGAAAATTGAGGATGGACCTGAATATGTGGTCTCCACTGGGAAAGGAGAAAACCAACTCCAGAAAGGTTTCCTCTGACCTCACTATGGCACTTATCTCCCCAACTCATACACATAAATAAATACAGAATAAATAAAAATTTAAAACCGTATACTTTTCCTGCCTCTGCCTCCTGTGTTCTGGCAGCACAGGTCCCCACAACATGCACAGACTTTTCTTTCCTTAATACTCACTGTTAAAATGCTTATTAAATAAGTCCCATGTTTTGCTACCTATGGTTCTGAGTAATAGAAAGGAAACGGCTCCCCATGATTAATTTTACACTGGAGCACTGAATTTAACCAAAGATGGAATCTGGCTAACTTCAAAGTAGAGAACAGACGGGCAGTGGTGGTGCACGCCTTTAATCCCAGCACTTGGGAGGCAGAGGCAGGTGGATTTCCGAGTTCGAGGCCAGCCTGGTCTACAGAGTGAGTTCCAGGACAGCCAGGGCTACACAGAGAAACCCTGTCTCAAAAAAAAATTAAAAAAAAAAAAAAGTAGAGAACAGACTAAGTAATGGTAAAGAAATGCCCTCATTGAGGAACAGTTCCCGACTTAATTCAAAAAGTTCCATTGGGCTTAGCTAGAGACAGGAAGCAAGCCCTAGCTGGAGTGAGATATCTCTGTAGAGGCTTACTTATCTAAGGAGTCTCTAACAGGGACCATGAAGTGGTGCCCTACTTATAAGCTGTAAGGAAAGAACGAAATGACCAATGGAGATAACATAACTCACCTCTGCATCAAGGGGAGGGAAAATGAGTCACACAGTTAAATCTCAGAGACTGATGGATCTGAAACCAAGTCACATAGCAGCATCCTGGCCAACTGGAACCTGATGTGTTATGTTTACCAAGAACCTCTGGGGATATGTTGGAGCCCAGATAATCACTGAGTAGACCCAAGAGTGACCAGTAATTAAATTCTAAGTGGCTTTGAAAATACATTGAGCAAGTTGTCTTTTGCAAATAGTATTTCCCTTGAAGACAAGTAATGTTTAAAAATCTGCAGGCCATTACATGTTTGCTTGCATTACAATCCCAGTTTCAAATTCACCCACCTTATCAAAAATCCAACACCAAAGGCTATATCAACAACACAACACAAAGAAGAAAATTGGCCAGCAGTAGATTTATTCAATTGCTGCAGTGGCTTAAGCCAATTCACACAGCACCAGAATGCAATTATGCTTTAAAACGTCCTTTAATAGCAGTAATACAAGAATAGGTATATTCTTCCAAGGAGGTGGTAATGGTCTTTGCCAAGGAATTGACAATCTGAAGAAGAAAAACATACAAGAAAGACTAGGAATAAAGCTGGAATAATTACTCAAATGCTAATGTGTCATATGTCTCTACCTCCAACAGGACTCTGGCCAATAATGACAGACAAGAATTCAAGCGGGTAGCTGCCAAAGAGAAAGGGTCGGCATGGAGGCAATGCAAAATGTTAGCACCAAAGAAATGGAAGCAAGGGGGTCAAGAGCAGCCTAGAAAGAGGAGAAAGGAAGGGCTAAGTGGCAAGAAGAAGAAACAGCTTGTTCTGTCACCCAGAGTAAAGTTTTATTTAAAGTGTTAGGAACTTCAATGACAGTGAAGTCTGGGAACCAAATCAAGAGCAAAGGTTCACAGCGTCAAGGCAGTGGTTAATCACTGAATAGAATACCCATGTCTTTGTTCCAAGAAGTCCATGGCCAGGGCTTGGGGATGAATGTATCTGAGGTAGTCCACTATTTCCCTAGAATTCTCCAGGCCTGGGTTGGATTCAGCACCTTATATAGTAGTGGTGTGTGCCAGGAATATATATAGTACAGTGGTGTGTGCCAGGAATCCAGCACTCAGAAGTTGGAGGCAGCAGGATGGGGTTCAAGGCCATTTTGCTACATAGTATGTTCAAGGGAAACAGGCCTAGAGATAACGTTAGGGGAAAAAAAAGGAAAAGAAAGGAAGGGAGGGAGGGAGGGAGGGAGGGAGGGAGGGAGGGAGGGAGGGAGGAAGGAAGGAAGGAAGGAAGGAAGGAAGGAAGGAAGGAAGGAAGGAAGGAAAAAAGGCAGGCAGGCTGTGGCTTAATTTTTTTCATTTTAAATCTCTAGAAGTAAATTTAAGACAGAGAAATTATTTTCCCCCATGAAAGGCTGAGGTACCAGTAAGAACAAACTGTTACTGAGTTACATGCTCATTAGAGGGCTGGAAACGGTCGGAAGGAATAAAATGGCTAAGGCCAAATTACCCAACTGCAATTTCTACTTTAAAATCTGAGGACACTAAGGATCTCATCAGGATTTATGGTGACTTATTAGAGTGACTGTGTCTTCACCTTTTAAAAAAAATGATCTTTTTAATTTATGTTTTTATTTTATTTTATTTATTTATTTATTTTTTGTTTTGTTTTTTGCTTTTTTGAGATAGGGTTTCTCTGTGTAGCCCTGGCTGTCCTGGAACTCACTCTGTAGACCAGGCTGGCCTCGAACTCAGAAATCTGCCTGCCTCTGCCTCCCAAGTGCTGGGATTAAAGGCATGCGCCAACACTGCCTGGCTCACAGTGATTTTTATGATAGCCAAGAGTTATATAGTGAGACCCTGCCACTAAAAAAAAAAAAAAAAAAAAAAAAAAAAAAAAAAAAAAAAAA
>NW_021620932.1:1469612-1498389 GCF_004785775.1 Grammomys surdaster
CAAAAAAAAAAAAAAAAAAAAAAAAAAAAAAAAAGACAATGGTATCAAAATTCTTCTACTCTCAACCCTTATTTTGTCTTACTTGAAATATAAATTACTAGCTAGGCATTGTGATGCACGCCTTTAATCCCAGCACTTGGGAGGTACAGGCAGGTGGATTTCTATGAGTTTGAGGCCAGCCTGGTTTACAAAAAGAATTTCATGACGGTCAAAAGTACACAGAGAAACCCCGTATCAAACCAAAAAAAAAAAAAAGAATGAAATGTAAATTACTAACACAAAAATGACAAAAGTGTACAATAGTAGACAACTATCCCAATAGATGAACCAACATTGGCACACTAATTACTTCATTTATGTGCGTTTCCTCAGTCCTTCCTGCTTCCCGCTTTTTGAGTCAGGTCTGTGGCCACCATGCCCAGTTCCCTTTCTCCTCCATGGCTTTTGGTTAGCATGCCACATTAAGAGCCCCCGAGTGTTATCCTGGCCTTGGCAGTATTTTATAGGATGCCCATGTGCTGTCTCTTGCCTCTCATGACATAGAATATGAATGTTCTAAGACCACAGAGTCAAGTGTTATTTTCATCGGGTTACATGAAGGTGATACTGTCGGCGTGACTTTTCCCTGTTGGCATCACCTGTCCGGAGCACTGTCAACCCATTTCTATACTGTAGTCACACCCTGCCTACCTTTTCTTACTGGAGAAAACTTGTTTTGCAAACTCCACTTGTGAGCACTGGGTTCCCTTCTTCAAGATGGAGTGACAATACAGTTAACTATTCTGCATTCTCTCCTCTACTATGGAGGTTTTCCTCTTGGGGTCACAACCAGGTCTTTGTTATTCTGAGACAGCCCGTACTGGGGGGGTAGGAGGAACTTTCACTGATAACCTTGTTTTTTGAAACTCTACACTACAGACCCAGCTATTTCCCAAAACAGGCTTAGAATTAACTTCTCTAGTCCCAAGTGTTCACATTGGGATTAAGATTCAGGTGTTGCTGTTGGGTAAAAGGCTTCTAGAGGAATGACTGTTACCCAGCTGTCAGCTCATACAGGTATACGAAATCATGTGGGTTCGAGATTCAGAACTTGAAAAAACCAAAATAACCTCCAATTTGAAAAATCCCAGTCCTGGCTGGGCGAGGTGGCTGTCGCCTTTAATCCCAGTACCTAAGAGTCATGTGATCTGTGAGCTCAAGGCCAGTCTGGTCTAGATAGCAAGCTCCAAGCTAGCAAGGGCTACACAGATACTACCTAAAATAAAGGTACAAAAATAAATCCAACTCCTGTTTGCCTTCGACAATTTTCCAAAGTAATACAAGTCACTACCTCCAACTGACCATGCTGAAAAGGTCCAGTGTATGAAGTGCTCACACAAATCGAAGCATTTGTGAATTACTCTTCCCTTTACACTTGCTGTTTCTGTTTTTATAGTTAAGATGAGAGTTCAAATAGTTTAGAACAGCCTTGAACTTTGTCGAAAGGGTAACTTTGAACTTCACACCTTCTTGCGTCTGTGAGGGCTGGGATTACAGCTGTGCACCTCCACTGCCTGCCTCATGCAGGATGGGCAATCCACCCTACCAACTGAGACACAAACCCACCCTGACTTCACCTGTGTCTTCAAGGTGTTGTTAGTGTCCTCTCGGAGGGTAGGGTTACAAAGCATATACCTCTACATCCAGTTCACGTTCCTGATCTGACCCACCATAGAAACTTGATTTAAGACTGTAATATACCCGTGCTATGGAAGGTCAAGAAGGCACCACATAAATCTTTTAGGCACTTTTTATTTTCAAAAAAAAAAAAATTGTCGTTAATATATAAACATCTCATTCTCTCAAAAAATTCTACAGCTATACAGCTGCTTGCTGATATTTGCATAGGAAATTACCACAATACAAAAATAAGGGACGAAGCAGCAGAACAGCAGCCGAGTTATGCTTTTGATGTAGGTGTGTCCACGTATAAACATCTTGGAGCCTTACAAAACTATTTACACCGTTTGTTGCCTATTTACACGTCAAAGCAACTTTTCTAACAAACGAAACTATAATTTATCAAGTTATGAAAATTGTTTTCTAAAAAAAAAAAAACTTACTATATTACCACAAAATAAATAATGATAAAACAATATTTTAAAAACAAGATTTTTAATTAAGACCGCTTTTGGCATTTTGCTTGTGATTTCTGCCCTTTGGTTAACAGCATCCATGTCACATTCCTAGCCGTATTGCATATTGGTAAGCTTTCAACACATCACTGATATTAAAGGCAGACAACGAGTCAGTATTAACAACAGGTTAACTACGTGGCACTGTAATTTCAATAAAATTACTGTGTCTCACTGGGTATTACATGCAAAAATCCGCAAAAATTGTCATTTAACCAACAGCACTGCATGAGCAAACATCCTAGTCTGAGAGAAACTGCACCAGAAATTCAATGCTTCCACGAGTGAAAACAGCGTCTTTAAGATCAACAAGGAACACAACAATCCTTCTCCACTTAGAAAAAAAATGATACTGTTTAACTAATGGTAAGACCATTAATGTCTGTGTATTGTAACTATCTTTAAGCATTTCAGTTTAAATTCACATAAAAAAAACTCTCATATTTAAAATAAAATCTTATTTCAATCAGTGAGTGAAATTTGCATTTTACTCTCATTTGAATGATTAGCCCCTCCCCCCAAAAATGGTTTTGGTAATTTGAGAGGTATCTTACCACAAACTCTAACTGTAAATGTATTCATAATTATTTTCAAAAGTATGATTTCTCCCCCCCAAACAATTCTCTTAAAAACTTGTAATAAACCTATAAAGCTGATTTGCATATTTACAAAATTCTGAATAGCAAATATAGGCAACTCATATAAAACAAAACAAAACAAAAACATTTGTTCAATGGCTATTTGTGAATTGCCAGGTACACTGTGTACCTCCCATCTATGGAAATAATCTAATCTTAAGAAAAATGAGTCCACGTCAAGTAAAATCTTGACAATCTGTCTGGGTGCCTGCCAATCGGTTTACCCTAAACAATGTCACACATGACTGCGTGTGTGCAGTCTGTATAAGAAACAGCATACGCACCCCGTGCACCCCCACCAGTTCCCCATGCTGAGATGCGGCTGCCTGTCTGGAGATGAAGTTTGCTGGAATAAAGCTAGTGGTTGAGCATGACAGCAAGCTTCCAGGTTCTCAAAATGACCAAACACTTTGGTATTGATACAATGTATTCCCTGTGGCCTCAAATATACAAAATATACATTTCCAGTTCTTTTGATTTTTTTTTTTATATGAAGTTAGGTCTGCGGTTTAAAGGATGGCGGAGCGGACTGCGAGGCGTCGAGCGGCTTGGCGCAGTGCTCAGTTCTGGTGGCGCTTCATGTGCAGCGCGAGGTGGTCGGAGCGGGAGAAGCTGCGGTTGCACACCACGCACTGGAACGGCTTGGCACCCGTGTGCTTCCTGTAGTGGCGGGTCAGCTCGTCCGACCGGGCAAACCTCCAGTCGCAGCCCTCCCAGGTACACTTGTAGGGCTTCTCACCTGTGACAAGGAAGAGACAGGGTGAGGTGGTCTGCTGCAAGACCAACTGCAAAGCCCACACCCCATCCCCACTGGGAACCGCGCAGCGCTGCCTCGAGGACAATACGGTATGTCACAAGCTGGAGTTGGGAATCAGTCCACCTGGCCTTCCACACTACAAGGCCAACCATATAAACCAGAAAACTTGAAATATTTATCTAAACACTTTGCATTTGATTTTTTTTTTTAATTCCTTAAGTAAGCCAGAGTCTGGTACTGATAGATTTAAACTGATAAGGAAGGCATGAGGTTTTCCTTTCTCTTTTTGAGTGCTAAGGATATTAAAGCGGTGTCCTTCAGCATGTTAGGCAAGGGCTACTGAGCCCTTGTCTCCAACCCATAATTTCAGCATTTGCTGGTACACAACAAGGGTGATGAACTTTGTCTATGACAACGGCCAACTCCACAAGGGTTATCAAAATTCTATGAGGTTGGACGTGGTGGTCCAGGCCTTTAATCCCAGCATTTGGGAGGAAGATGCAGGTTGATCTGTGGAGTTCTTGGCTAGCCTGGTCTACAGAGTGAGTTCCAAGACAGCCAGGGCTACATAGAGACCCTCCACCCCCAACGTACTCAATGAACAATCTGGCAATTGTCCAGGCCACAGCAAATTTGTGAAATATAATAAAACAAGAAGGGCAGGCCTCGGGGAAGTACACTATTGACACCTAAAAGCCTGGCCCAATCTTTCTGGTTCCCCGCCCCCAGGCCCAGCCATCTGCATTTAACAGTGAGCTAATATCTGAGCCCATCCCATTGTACAATTTCTCTGATTCCTAATGTTCTCCCAAGTTTGCCAGCCACTTCCAAAAATGACTCAATATTTATAGTACAATTTTAATTTAGGATCATGTATTTTTTCTATGTAAATACTCCAAATTTCATGTTTTTGAGCACTCCAATTTGTCATGACTTCATTTGTTATTTGCTTTTTGCTGGGGTTTTCATGAATAAATTGTCCCCAACTTCCTTTCAAAAGGTTTCCTTGTGGCTGGCCTGAGGCAGAAAAGATTGCTGCTGAAAGCCAGCTTGGGGTGAAAGGGGAGAGACGCGGGTTGTTCTGAGCAGAGCAACTGCACAACCTTTCTTGTCTAACTTAGCAGTGTTCTGTACACTGGTGGCTGCTCAGGTGAATGTCAGTACCACAAAAGCTGCAGCTTCTGCAGTCGGTGACTAACATATCCTCCATTGTCCTGATCGATAGTGACTCTACAGTCTAACAACAGGACAAAGAAGCAACAGCCAGAATGAATCACGTGAAACTGGTTCCTTCCCTCACAGGAGCTCACCCTGGCCTTCTCTCTCTGGCCCTGCTTCTGCCTCTGATGTAAAAAAATGAACATCTTGGCCGGGCAGTGGTGGCGCATGCCTTTAATCCCAGCACTTGGAAGGCAGAGGCAGGCGGATCTCTGAGTTTGAGAGTTCGAGGCTAGCCTGGTCTACAGAGTGAGTTCCAGGACTACACAGAGAAACCCTGTCTCAAAAAAACCAAAAAAAAAAAAAAAAAAAAAAAGTGCACGTCTCAGCCAGGCATGAAGGTAAATCCCTGTAATTCCAATACTGGTGGGGCTAAGGCAGGGGGATTATGATTTTTGAAACCAGCCTACACTACATATAACAACGTGCTATCTCAAAAAAAGTCAAATGTACATCTAGATTCTAAATTTCTCCTCCATCACACGTGTGTGCTGTGCTGTTTGTGTGTGGTATGTGTGTGTGTGTGGCATGTGCGGTATGTGTATGGTCGTGTGTATGTGTGGTATGTGATGTG
Source organism: Grammomys surdaster (assembly GCF_004785775.1). NCBI lineage: Eukaryota > Metazoa > Chordata > Mammalia > Rodentia > Muridae > Grammomys > Grammomys surdaster. The sequence continues at coordinate 1,474,974 of NW_021620932.1, forward strand.
TGTATGTGTGGTATGTGATGTGTGTGTGTGGGGTATGTGTATGGTCATGTGTATGTGTGGTATGTGATGTGTGTGGTTGTGTGGGGTGTGTGGGGTGTGTGGTGTGTGTGTGGTGTGTGTGGGGTGTGTGGTGTGTGTGTGGTGTGTGTGGGGTGTGTGTGGTGTGTGTGTGTGGGGTGCGTGTGGGGTGCGTGTGTGCGCGCGCACACGTGCACACGCTGAATCACTGAGTATGTCACCTTGTAGCTCTGTCTGGTGAGTTTGAAGACGTGAGCTTTCCTCCCTCATAGTAAACTCAGTCTAGAATGTTACACTAACACTCCAGGCTTTTAAGTAGAAGTCATTTCTCTTCATTTACATCCACACACAACGCTGGATTCACAGAAAGACTTTAATGGTAACTGTTACTATCTGGATCGGGAGTGTCAATCACATAGAAGAAAGCTTCACACAGAAAAGTCTAGCGAAAAAAAATTTACAGTAACAAGCATGGCTTTCCTGTCATTCCACGGGAGAGAGAGGTCTAATTCTGGTGTTTAAATCAAGAAAGAAAAAAAAAAAACTTCCTCGGAGTCCCAATTTAAGAAGGATCATTCATGCCTTTTGAATTTAATAATTACATAGCATAGAATGAAGTTTCAGGGTCTATGTTAGAAGCAGGGGACACTGAACTCTTTTTGTTCACTGTTTTTATTGGCTGCAAAGCCATAAACTGCACCAATATTTTGTCAAGTTGACTTTACTGATTGGTTGACATACAGTAGCCATTAAAGTTCCTAAAACATTTGGGGTTTTGCTCTCACATAAGTGCATCTATAGCTTGTTCAGCCAAGAATACCACCAGTGTCTGGAAGGGCAGGAGCCGGGGCCAAGGCTTACTATAAAAGCACGGATGACTATCCCCCTACTTGGGGCAGTTTCTATGGGATTTGTTCAAGTGTCAACACTGTTCAAGTAAAACATCGCAGCGGAAGCTGGTACCCCATTTCTGGCTAAAGAGCAGACTCAAGTCTTTTTTCCTCAGCCAGAAACACTACGGCCAGTACTTCTGGGAAAGCAAACTGACTTCCTCCAAGTTACATTTCAACAGGCTAGAGCTTTCAAAACTTTAATTGGATTTTTAAAGAATCTCTTTCCAATACCACCAATTTGAAATACTCGGTTAAGCTCTTTCGACATCCACTGTATTTATTTTTAAGCCCTGCTGCTAGCGTCAAACTATGGCAGGGCAAAGTGAAAACAGTGGCAAGCTTGTGTGCTGTGGAAACCCAATGTATCGCACGGCGTGCATTTGCTTCTCAGCCTTACAGTTAAAGAGATGGCTGAAGAAGCCCCCGTCTCTGAAAAACATGCCCAAGTTAAACACACTTACTCCTCATGCCGATAAAACTGATTAGCATACTGTATAAAAACCTCAGCAGAAACTACAAGAGGAAAGAGACAAGCCTCCATCAGGTCTCCAGGAGTCCACTCTAAAGCTAGTAAGTTCTCTACCTCTACCTTCAACCCTCAAGAGCAACTCCAGAAGTTAGAAGCCGACCGATTGGCTCTACATTAAGAGTCCCGGGGTCTGCTGCTCTCTTATGTCCCACTTAAGTCTTCCATTAGCAAACAGTTACTACACTCTTCAATTCAAGAAATGGATACATACATATTGTTCAAATTTACTTGGATTCTACCACCTCTCGTGAAGGGGAAAGGGACTCAGAGACCCGTAAAAGCCTGTTGTGAAGTTTGAGGCGCACTGTAGCTGGACTGGTCAGTTGCAGAGACTCATCTTTTTTTTACAGCTTCAAGGGACCCAGAAAGCTGTTCCACACTAGAACTGACAATCTCTAATGCTACCCTAAAGAGGGTTCCCTTCTCCATGTTTGAGAATGCTTGTTTTGCCAAGTATTAAAAAGACAATCCTCAATAAGAAACAACATTATCTATTTTTCTTGGTTGAACAGATTTTTTTCATTTTCTGACCCAACTACAATAGAATGGAGGTCTCTCTGCTCTGTTGAACATATTCAATAGTCGGACAGCAAGGCTCTTTTCTAGAAAGTTCTACATAGACTGTTGTAACAAAGGAAATGAGGTAACTCTGAAGCCTATTTTACAGTAAACAGGTATGATTCCTTCAATGATTGAAAGATGCTCTAAATCAATCTAGTAAGAGCCCCCAAACCACCAGAACTGAAGAGGGAGGGCACAGCCTGCACTAGGAACGAACGCCTGGCATGAAGAAGATGGTGTCTGACCAATCACTATGTTCCCTAACATTACCTTGTCTGTCTTGTGGGTATTAGTTCCTGAAACAGACTCAATACTAGGCCTGCTAATAATCAAAAGGGGAAACATAATAATACAATTAAGGAACTATGGCAAAATAAGATTTACATATCTGAGAAAAGTGATAGTGACTTTGGGCTCGCTGACTTGTTTATACAACCATGCTAGTACTTTTCCATGAAGAGATTTTATTCGGGGTTTGTAGCAGCAGTGGTCTCCTAGACCTGGAACAGGAAGGTTTGCCCTGTAAGCTGAGGCTTCCTGAGTGTCAGTAACGGCCCATCCACGGGAAGTAATGTTAAAGAGCTCACAGAACTCCCTTCTTCGTCGAGTTTCTCAACTCATCCTTTTAAATCCAAATCCTATTCTCCCTTCTAGAAAAAAAACCTGACCTTGAGTAGCCACTGCACTGTGTCCTCACCACATGCACTGACTTTGACTTGGGCTGGGGATGCGCCTCAGTGCTAGAGGTTGTGGTTTTCCTGCACAGGGTGGTAGGTTCAGTCCCCGGATCAAATGCACTTGAGTCAGTCAGTTATTTAATGAAGCCCTAGGCAAGGAGGGGAAAGGATAGGATCTCAGGGGGCTATATTTTGTATTCCTGACTACCCTTCTGTTCTGTATTCCCCATCTTCTGCCTCTGAAAACTGTATGGGCCAAATCTGAGCAGTTCTTCTCATAATGAAGATGAGGGAAGGCTGGCTCAGGCTTGGGACCACTGGGGTAATGTGAATATATTTGACAATCTTGCTTTGAGTGTCTTCAGGATAAAATTCTAGAATCCCTTATCCTGAAGATACACGGGTCACAGATTCTCTGTAAACAAAATTCCTTCTATGGAACTGGAGTAGTTTCTGAAAGGCCTGGAGGCCTTTCATGGGGCTTTCTAAGGGGAACCAGAACTTGCTCATCTGCTGGAGAGTAGAATAGAAGGACGTGCCTCTGCTGTGGAGGCTGAAGGGACAGGTGGAGTGGTCCCTTGCTCCTATTCTTGGATAATTCTCAGCCTCGGCAAGCACTAACAGTGGAAATAAATCACCAATTCGAAGCCCCTGACAGAAAGATGCTACTTCCACTTGGTTGTCTGGTGATACCCTTCCCTTTACCCAGACTTCACCTGGCTCCCCTCCCAGCCCAGCAGCTGATCTGCCTCTTTATCAACAGCTAAAGGGAAACTCATTCTATGCAGATGTGTTTAAGCAAAAGCCTGCCACTGTATGCTTCTAATGCATTACCTGGTCTTTAAACAGGCCTGCTAGTTTAATTCCAGCAATACGAATTGTCATAGGCAGACAAGGAGTAACTTCCCCTCTTGTAGGACATGACTTTGTTTCTAATCTTTTTCACCAGAAAAGATGTAAGCCATCAGATAGATAGAACTAAAAATACCTAGCAAGGGAAAATTCCCGGGTAATTAAAATATATATTTTTAAATACTGCTTTCCACACCACATGGATGATTGCTTCGAGCTCAATTCCAGCGATTCTGTTTCATCTACGTGGGAGCTGTCTCCTCCCGCGAGCTTAAAAACTAAAGGGTAAGACGAGATTAATTCTTTGGATTCTTCATGAAACCGATCAGAAATGTCTGCGGAATTAAATTATCCTTCTTAACCTTTGATAAGCTTTATCATCTTGAAACAATGTTTGATCAATTTCCTATGTAAATGTTTTTCTGATGGAAGGACTCCCCGAAGCAAAGGTTAGTCTCTCTCACCAGTGAGTCATTAAAAAGAAATTTTGTCTAAGCTTTCATGTTCATAAATACTTTTCCTGGAGTCTAAACTAACAAGTCACTTAAGACACTACTTTAAAAGAAAAAAAAAGTGCCTGAAAGTCAAAGTAAAAAAAAATAAATAAATTTCAAACCTACAAGTGAAAGCCAATACTGAAAGAACAGTAATTCATTTCACCAATTCCTGAATGGTGATGCTTTTCAATGCAATATTTTTAGATATAAAAAAGTCACTAGATTCTATATGTACAAAGTATTTTCCTTATGGGATGGTTATTCTGATACAACAGGTTATGCAGCTAACCGGTAGATTCTAGATCCAATGAGTGGCATCATCCATTAAGGCCTGAAATGAAATCCTTCATGGGTCTCCTTTCACCCCTTCTCCACAGATTAGTTTGAATGTTCTTTTTCAGCGGAGAAATGCCTGTCCTCAAAACATCTCAGAAGGGAGCATTATCAAAGCTGTTTTTGATAAAGCCAATGGAAAGATGAGCTCTCAGCAAAGACCTGACTCAACATTCGTATGCAGGGTGCTTGCTTAGTGCCCAAGTCAAACTTAGACACTGAAACAGAGGTTTAATTATTACGGACTTACAGGTACACATGGTGACATCTCATAGATAAAGGTCTCTGGATAATTTGGTTCTTACAGCAGGTTAAGGGTGAAGGTAGACTCTTCACACTGAAGGATAGACTACAGGCCCTCTTCATCAGGGATGCTTGAGTACAGTACTTAAGAGTTGTTTTTGTGCTGTTGTGATTTATGTTCATTTGGGGCACAGTTTCTACCTACCCATTTTCTTGTTCACCCCCTGGCCAGCCGAGATGTGCAGACTCTTGAGTGTTGCCCCTAAATACTTCTTCTTTATACAGCTAACTCTACCTTGGACCAGAAAGAAAGCCAAGGCCGAAAATTGCTATACATATTCATAAAGGAATATGGAGAAGGGGTCTGTCTGGAGCAAACCCTGCTAAGGTAGCCTAGAATGCAGAAAGTGCTCTCTTTGACAGCAGAAGACAGTTTATCAATCACGGTGACTTACGATGACAGAGTTGTATCTTTTTGAAAGGTACTAATAGGAAGTTTTAGATCGATGGCAATGTGTGCCTTCCTTTGCAAACATCACAAGCCATAAGACTTCCAGTGACGTGTTCTTTCAAATGCTATCGACAGTACAGATAATTCGATTTGGGAACAGACCACTTATTGACACTGTTGCCTACAAGCAGTCCTAACTATTTCTAAACAGAGGCAGGTTAATGTGCACACGTATCACAAATAACATACACAAGCGCCCTCTCACTCACATAAAGGAAGCTTATATGTAGCCAAGTGTGCTGGGTTACATACATACAGATAAATACAGATACAGCTAGGTCTGACCAGACATAGAAGAGCTTAAGGGTTTTTGTACGTGTTCCCTATAAAGAAATCCAAGTCCGTGAACTTAGAAAAAGCAGACTGGTGTATTACTCTTTTGTCCCAGCTTAGGAAGAATGAGTTAGCTGTACAGATGACAGGGTACTTGGTTAGACTCACTCTGTAACTCTGTCACTCTGTAACACTCACTCAAGTGTTAAAGAGTCACTTACTATCGAAAAACCCCAGAAATAAGTCATTAAACATAACACAGATGAAGGTTGTTTTAATTGCTTAAGTCAATTGAGGCATATGGTAAGTTGACATTTTTTAAAAAAAAATCAACTACAATTACTTTCCACAGAAATGCTGGGGTGCTTCATGTTCTGCCTGCAATCATTAGAAAAGCATTTCTTTTATATCAAATACAGTCAATATTGGCATGTAGTTTTTCAGAGTCCCCTAACAAGTTTTCCAAGTGGGAGGAAATGGGACAGAAAGAAAAACAGGACACACCATTAAATCAGCAGTACTATTCAGAAAGGAAAAACAAAAAAACAAAAAACTGTTTCATCTACTTGAGCATTTGAAGAAAAAAAAAGAGAGAAGGAAACAAGCCACAAGACTCTCCTGGCTTCCTGTACATTCACAGGGCAGGAGCAGAGAGAGAGAGGAGACAACGGTAGCCAGCACACAGGTAATTTTAAAAGGCATTGTCTAGAAACTAGAAATGAGGAGAAAGCCTTAGTGCACCATGATTACCTAAGAACGGGTTTAGCCAGATGAGCCAGTCTGTTACAAGCCCTCCCCAGGGCATCTGAAAGACCATCAAACAAAACTTCATTAAACTACATTACATGGCCTTACTCATTAGATGTTTAAGGCCACAATATTTACGATCGAGTGACAAAGTCCCTCCCCTCCATGGGACCCTAACTAGGCCTAGATCCTCCGTCTTAGTCTGCCTTTTTTTTTTTTTATTAGTACAGGCATTGTTCAGACTACCCACTATTAAATTTCTCTGCCAGCAGGTCAAGTTCCAGATCTCAGGTACAAGCATTCAGAGCAGTAAACCCTGACAAGGTGGAAAGGCTATTTAGATATAACCTGACAACATGCCTGCAATAAGCGGTTGATTACATCGGTCCATGCAATCGCACACTTCTTTTATTATAGGGACTTTAACCTCGAAAATGCCTTCCCTCTTTCCTATCTCCAGTTTCAAGGACTTCTGATGAGAGGAGGAGAGAAACAACAGCACAAATATTTCTAAGCTACTTCTGTTTCTCCTCGATCAAAAGCTCAAAAAAACCCAAGTTCAATGTTTCCCTAACAACGCTAGTCTAACAAAAGGGTATTTTAGTATGTTGCTCTGCTATTTTTCTATATGGACCCTTCTGGCACCTGTCAGCTGAATAGAGATTTTAGGTTGGAGTTTGAATCATCTGTTAGAGTATTCTGCTCATTCATGCTTACCTGCCGACAAAAAAAAACAAAACAAAACCGAACCTCATGCCCAAATGATGATTTCATTCCTACAGATAAAAGCCGTTCTAGGAAAGCCCGCATCTACCCTTTGGATTTTAGGAAGTGTTTAGCATTCAGATTATCAAGTGCCGCTCCCTAACACGCATACAAAATGTCTGCAACCATGCTCTCACAGGGTTCTGCTTCAGCCTGACCTCTGTTCAAAGGCTTTTACTTTTAATGCAGCGGTTAGAGATAACTACTTCATTTATCAAAACTCAATTTCCATAGTAACATCCAGCCTAGGGAGACTCAAGTCCTCTCACACTAATCCAACAACCCATTCAAAGGAACTGTTGAATACTTTGGTTTCCATGGCAATAATGGAATAATACATTTTGCTAGGTCACCGCTTTTATTAGCAAACTTATTCTTTGAACTTTAGGTAAGGGGGGTGTATTTATTGAGGGGGAAAATGCAGTCACTTTTATATCTGTTTTTTCCTTTAGGGCTATTCTTTAAGAAAATTATAATAGTAACCATCCAGACACTTGAAAATATTATGGGTATGTGGAACCCTCTAATAAAGCATGCTACTGAATTTCATTGTAAAAGTGTTTCTGATACAAGGGCTTCAAAATTAATAGTTCCTACAAGGGATTGCTGTGAATTTAACGAAACACATCAAAATATAATTAGAGACCGAACTTAAAACCATGCTGCAAATGAAAATGAAATGGAAGACTAAGGATGGATCAGGCCTCTCAAACCAAGGCTTGGGGTCGGCTTGCGAGGAATGCTTAATTAAGGTACCACTCTCCATCCTGATCATCCTATTTCATATTCTGCAGACCTTAGGCCTACTTTTCAGACACAGCAAAAAAAAAAAACTAACACAAAAATATTTGAAGCCACTGGTGAAACTGAAGAGAATGTGCTAAGCACTGGTGCTTAACATGGTGAGTGGAAAAGTTTATCTTAAAAGGGCCTTACTTTATTGAAACAAGATGATTTACCAAGGAGAACTTTTTTCCTTCCTTCAAGACAGGAATAGCATCGCCATTAAAGTGTTAAAATTCATTAGTAAACACTGCTGTTTATGTTCTGAGGGTCATTAATTCTACGAGAGGTGACAGGGGGAAGGTCTCACTGAGGAAACACCAGCCTTCCCAGAACCAGACTTTCTTGGGGAACTGAATTTTTGAGCCAAGCCCTTGCTGAAAAGGTAGGCCATTAAAAAAAAATAAAAGTTGACAGAAGAAAAGAAGAGATCAAACACGTATTGGCTTTTAAAAGGATGAATGCCACTTACACTATTTACACAACTCGCAGAATTAACAAGAAAATTACCTACCCGTATGAGTCCTCAGGTGAGCTTTCAGATGAGACGACTTTGTATAAACTTTTGTGCAACCTAAAATAAAGGGGACAGAGGAAGAACAGCTTGTCATTTCCAGGGCCTTTTGAAATCTTTACATTTGATGATTCAGTGTTTAAAACCTGGCTTTAGAGATGAAATCTCTTGTGCTACACGTAGTATTTGGAAGCTTTGGTTAAGAAGTTTCAAGGCGCCCTCTTGACCTTATTAGAAGGCAGAGGTAATCTGCTCTGTATCTTTTTGGGAGCAAAGAACACAGGTAATCCAGACAAGCGACAAATGGAGATTCTGTGTTTATATTCCAATAGGCACTTTTTACTGTAATACGTGCTTCAGTGAATGGAGAGCTATTGTGTGCGCGCATGCATGAGAGCGTATATATATATATATATATATATATATATGTGTGTGTGTGTGTGTGTGTGTGTGTGTGTGTGTATGTATGTATGTATATTTAATGTAACGGATGTAGAACTGACAGTGTTAAGCCAATAGCCTGACTATAATTTTCTACACTCCTACTTTTGTTTTTACCATTTAGCATGACACGGCACGCATGCAATCAACGATGCCCCGAATTAACCATAAACTCCCTATGCCTGCAACTTGGAGATATACTTATTACTGTCCAAATATATTTTGGGTCACATATCTCATTCAAGAATGAGCATACACTTACTAACAGAACCAACTGTTCTTAAATCCATTCCGATGAGCAGCCTTGTGCCTGCCACGGGATCCCTACAACCTGAGCAGACCTACTGTCTATCAACCTACTTAATCTCCAGAGACTTTAGAATTTGGTGCTACAATGTATTAGACTAAATGAAATCCAAGTTTCATTTACTACTAAGGAGAAAGAAATCCAAGTTATTAGATTATTCCCTAGAGTGGTCTAGCCATTAAGTAAATGAATAAATAGATGGAAATTGGTTTTTTTTTTGTTGTTTTTTGAGACAGGGTTTCTCTGTGTAGTCCTAGCTGTCCTGGAACTCACTCTGTAGACCAGGCTGGCCTCAAACTCCATCTGCCTCTGCCTCCCAAGTGCTGGGATTAAAGGCGTGCGCCACCACTGCCCTGCCCGGCAAAAGATTTTTTTATTTATATGTGTACACACTGCAGCTATCTTCAGACACACACTAGAAGAGTGCATCGAACCACATTCACTGATGGCTGTGAGCCACCATGTGGTTGCTGGGAATTGAACTCAGGACCTCTAGCAGAGCAGTCCATGCTCTTACCACTGAGCCATCTCTCCAGCGGAAATTATTTAAGAGATAGGATCTCACTATGTAGCCCAGGCTAGTTTGAAAATGTAATCTTCCTGTCTCAGTCTCATCGCTAAGATTAAAGGCATGAACTGCTATGGCTGGCTAGCCATTATACACCAGCGGAAAACACAAAAATATTTAGAAAAAAAATGGGTGAGTTAACTGTCGGGTAGGTACGCCCTATGTATTTTCACACCTAAAGTTCAAAAGGGAGCAAATGTGAGACTCGGGAGCACCTGGGATCATGAAACACTTCTGATCCTCTGAGCACACAGACCACATACCATTATAATCACAGAAGTGGATGCGTCTCTTCTCCAGATCCGGGTTACTCCTCCTGTTGTATCTGACAGGTTGCATATTTGGCGAATTAACTGGCAGAGTGGCAGGTAAATTTGGATTGTGGATCGCCAGTTTCGAAGCAATTGTAGCAGCATAGGACGGAGGTGGGGTTAAATTCTGGAGCATCTCAGCTTGTCTATCGGGACTTCCAGGCTCTGAGCTCGGTGGCGATGGGGGAAAGTAGGTGGCCTGCTGAGGAAGAAACTGACTTGGCATGGTGTACGTGCAAGAGGGCATGCCCTGGAACTGTTTCATTGACGTCTGCGGAACAGCAGAGGGGTGTGTGTTAAGGCCTGCCATAGAAACATTAAGGGTGTCCATTACTGCTGTCTGGTTTGTCGAACTGGGCATGTCTAGATCCGGTGTATTCAAAAGCTGGTACAGGTGGCCCTGCTGGGGAGGGACAGAAAGATGAAGATCTGGTATAGGAAGTTCCTGTTTGATGAAGATATTGTTCACCTCAGGCGCTGTGGTCTGGTGCGAGCTGAATATACTAGTGAACTCAGGGAGGGCCTGGGTGGGGGCCGGAGGAGGGGCGGTCGACTCGCTCTGGTGGCTGAAAATGGTAACAGGTTCTGTCTTGATCTGTGTTACGCACGGTCTCTGGGATTTGTAGAGGCCAGTTCTCAGTTGACTGATGTCAGGGAGGAAGACGTTCATGTTGATGCTGTAAGGAAAGCCTTCAGTGTCTGTGAAGAACTGGTCTACCACTGAGGCACTGTCTCGTCTATACTTTTTATGATCTGAAATGATCGGAACTGGAGGAAGCTGAGGTGTCAGATACTTCTCCATTTCACATCTTGTCTAAAAAAGAAAAGAAGAATACACATAATCTACCCGATCCGGTCAGGAAGGATAAATAAATATGGCCTACTAAAACCAGGAGCGCCAGGCCGACTCCTAAGTGTTGCTTATAAACACACAAGTTTATTCTGTCAATTTTGTAATTATTGGTTAACCAAAAGTCTCTATGACATGTCTTTAGTAAAATCACTCCCCCAAATCATCTTCAGACAAAAAGTGAAAGAGGCTAATGGGAGTAGGGGGAGGGTATTAAAACATAATTCTTTTCTGGTGTAATCAAGTCTCACCCCAGTGGAAGAAGGGTAAATCTTCAGTTAAAGTATAGTATCAGAGTTTTGCCAAACTGCCTCAAATCTGTTCACATACATTACACTTAAAACATGCTCTACTTAACTAAAACCTTTGCACATTTTAAGAATAATTATTTCGAAGGGGTTTTATGTGGGCATAGTTAGGTTATCTCAGGTACCTAACACAAAATGTTCTTTGCCCATTTCAGTATTTTTTTAATAAAAACTTGGAACATTTGAAGCAAAAGCCTGTATCCACTGATACAAAACAATTGTACCCTCAACATTTGATCTAGATGCTCATTTTAACCGGCAGATTCGGTAATTGGTTACTATAATAATGAAATGAACCTATTCATATTCCTATCTAAGACAGATCTTTAATTATCAAGGAGAGAAATCACTCCCTTGGTAGACGGGTGCTAAGACTCCCGTGGGTGGGGAGAGGCTGCTGCATTGCCAGCACAGTCATCAGCAAAACATTTATCATGTCCTCTCCGTGGGCCAATGCTACATTCCCCCTTCCTCTGTAAAAAGCGCAGTCATCTTGCTATCTCCTGAGAGAAAACTACCAAAGTGAAATAATCAAATATCTTCCAGGCCCTGATTGTTTAAGAACATATACAATCCAGCTACTGACCCAGCCGCCTATCTTTTCCCTAGCTCTCTCCTCTCCTAATATAACGAAAGCTTTAATTTTTCTCTTTTCTTTTTTGACATTGAAAAGTTAGAAAAAGATCAAACCCCAACTAAATGAAATAGTTCATAAAACAGAAAAACCACTGCACCTTAATCGGTGAATAGGAGTCATATTTTTGCTTTTAATTTTCAAAAGAATGTCACCTCGGACCTCAGATCATCAAGATCTGGATGTGGACGAGGACGGACGGGATTTCCCGGATATGCAGGACTTAAAAATAAAGATTCATGCTGTAGCCATGTGAGTCACATCTGACAAAATGCCACTGTCCTCTCAAAGCACCATGACACTGGCAGACCCCAAGAAATAGGCGCTGGGAGCAAATACACAATACAGCAATAGGCTATTAAACTAAGCGTCTTGAAATAAACCGAACTAAACCCTTTCGTGCACTGCGCTCCCGTGGCGGTTAGTGGTTTCTGATTTTAGCTCTTCCAGCTGTTTGCATGTAGGTCTGTTTCCAATTTTTTTTTTCCTTGGGACTAGCTAAAAGTCCCGGGAAGTTTTTTTCTAGGCTATATGACTCCCGTGCGTGGGCGAGAGAAACAGGCGCTTGCTCTAATTCGGCTGCTGGGCAAGTGTAAAAGCCAACTGCCAGCTTTCAACGCGGCTCCGGGAGGAAATTTACGCGCACACGAAGAAAAACAACACCCCTGGCCTTTTTTGTCCGTGTTTCTTTTTAAGGAAAAAAGCGGTGTTCCAATACAACCTTAAGATTCTAGTTTCAGAAACGGGGCCCTACAGTCTATTCTAGGGTGAGCCACCGGGGTATGTGAAACCCCAGTACTCCAATCTACATTTCTATTTCATCCCAGGGGACGCAGGCAGGTGGACTTCCAAGGCCAGATCCATCCGGACAGAGTGGTCAAGAAGCAATTTAAGCCAAGTTGAGCGTGGGTACAAGCTCCCATCCCCACGCAAGGAAAGAGAAGGTGCACGTGAGCGCGCGGCTCTCTTTAGCCTCCTCTGGACAGATCCGTGTGGGCCCCCGCCCTGCTCCCCCATCCACTTCGCGGCGCCCCGTCTGGGAGCGCAGGGCGGGGCTGCCCACCAGGGCACCCGTTCCCGCGCGTCCCAGCCTGGAGCGGCCCCTGTCGCTCGCGCCTCGCAGCGCCGAGACACACCCGAGCCGGGGAAGGGAGGCCGGCCGCTCTGCCTACCTGGACCAGCTCCTCGGAGGGCAGTCGCGGGCCGGCGGCTGGCGGCGGCGCAGGCGGGTGGTGGTGCGCGTGTTTCAGATCCTCTCCGGGGAAGAGCGCCGCATCGCGGGCCGGGTTCGCAGCGCCCAGCACCGGCTTGAGCTGCGCGAACACGGGCTCGTCCTGCGCGGCCGGCGGCTGGGGCACTGGTCCCAGGCGGGCGCTCATGGTCAGCACCCGCGTGGGCATGGACGGTCTGGGGACTACGAGAGCGGGGTACGGGGCGATCGCCGATTCCCACCTCGCCCGGGATGGCACGGGACGGCGGACTCGGCGCGGGGCCGCGGCGGGGGACCCCTGGGCCGGCAGCCAGACGCTCACGAAGGCGGGCACGAAGATCGGAGCTCCTGGGCTCGGCCACGCGTCACTGCCGAGGTCCTCCGGCCACCACTTTCTCCCGCCCCGCCCCAGCGCCCGCTTGCTCTCTCGCCGGAACCCGCTCCCGCCACCTCCAAGCTCCACCAGCAAGCTAAGAGGGCGCGTACCTGCCCCGCGACTACTGACACTTGACGCCCGCCTCTATTTCACCCAACTCCAGGGAGGCAGGGCCACTTCACCCGACTGGCAGCTTTGTGGCCAATGGTAAGGCCCCGTGGCCAGAGACTAGCCAGTGGGAAAGAAGCCCCACGAGGTCCCGCCTCCGACGGGCCGACCGCACCCCTCGCGGGCCAGGAGCTTCGCGCGCAGGGCTGCGGCGCAGTTTGTACACAACTTCTCTGACAGATTGGGCTGGCGGAGCACGGGGCGGAGGGAAGGAGAGGAGCGGGTGGAATCTAGGAAGAGGGGGAAATCGGGGTGGAGACGCGGAGGGAGATCTCTCTGAACTGTTCTCTGCCAGGATTAGGACGAAAAAAAGTATTGCACGTCTTAGGTGTTGTGCAAGGACCTGAAACTCGAAAGCTGAAGACAGAAGGCAGCTAGGTGGGGGAGATGAGCTTTCCAGTCTTGTCCAATGAGTGTATTTTTTTTAAGTATACAAAATGTACTTTAGAGGAAAACAAGGGGCGGTGCGGTAACAAATGCAAAACAGCTCTCATTTCTGTGTTTTCAGCCGTAGATCTATCCTTTAGCAGATTCCTTATGGCCTGAATAAAATCTGTAATGTCAAGCATTTTTTCAAGTCCTTGCATACCAACCTGTGCACATTTCCCCCTACAGTATTTAAGGAGCTAGAAGTTTTCACAAACAGACATTTCTACTTCGCCGAACGTGGGGAAAAGGTGGGGTGGGCCATATGAATTATGAAGTTTTTAATGTTTAAACCGTGTTGATGCTAGCCCGAGCGTGGAATCTAATTTGAGAACTAACAGCCAGCCCAACTGGGTATTTAAATAGACATTACATCTTTGGCTTATTTTTGCTAACACTGTAGTCTCCGGAGGGGGGCAAATGGAGTTTTAATATTTTCAGAAGAGAAGTATGGCCCATCTACCTAATACACTGGCACCTTTTCCTACGAAACGGGAACCAAAAAAGCCACAAATATTCACAGACACTCAACGGCCCTAAAACTGGGAATCCAAATTTGTAGGAAAGCAACAGCCAACTCGATTACCACCTTTTTACTGCGTTGTTTTAATGGAGGGTGAGTGGTTTTGTTTTGTTCTTATTTTTTTTTTTTCTTTTTGCCAGTAATCACCAAAGGAAACTACTTTCCTTAATCCTTAATGTTCTTGTATATGATTTTATCTGGCTTATTGAGAGGCTGAAACAATAAACTGCGACTTAAAAAGACGCCTGTAGTATTGCTATCTATGTATGTCTGTTGGCAGCACATTATACAATAGTACCTACAGAGAGCACACTGGCCCCTTTACAGTGAAGCATCTTTTTAAAAGTTCTTAGGGAAAAAAAGTGTACCTCAAAGAGTGTATCACAGGTATGAGTCTCGTTTCCAATGTTCGCAGAAAGTCTCACGTGCTGGGTTTTTGTTTGTTTGTTTGTTTTTTAAGCAAAGATAAAATCATATTGCGAACTCAGTTTCTTTTCTCCCTTTTCCTCCCTGTTAGCAATGGTCCACTTTTACAGTTGTGGTTGCCACTTTCAGAGGACGGGTGATGACGACTTTCATGATACCAGGGTGTTGTTTAATAAGTATCTGTGTACTTATGTTCTAAGTGAACAACCTCATGTTGCCAACCTTCATCTTTAAAAACTTGGGCCTCATTTTCTCTGTTATTAAACCCAATCATGCGCTCAAATAACTCTGAGACAAGTCATATAACTGTTGTTGGATTTTAACTTTTTAAAGAGAGGTGATTTTTTTTTTTAGAAGTCCTTTGGCTACTTAATGCTGATAATATAACCAAACCAAGGTGTAGGGTATTGATGGCTCTTAATAGACTGTTTCCTTTCTTTAACTCTTTACTCTCAATACAATTTCAAGGTAATAATATGTCTTTGAACTTCTCTTTATTTCGATTGGCTTTTAAGCCTATCAATGCCAGAGCATCAGTGGGGCATGACATTTTACTGCAATGAGACCCCTTTATTTTAATGGAAATCTTTCTGAATTTCACAACAGCTTCTGACAATGCTTCCCCTCAAGAAGATTTCAACTGCAGCAAATCAAGACCCCACCAAACTATCTGACAAGCACTGAAGAACATATTTTTACAGCCTTGTCACTATTATTTTCCTCTTCTTCTTAAGAATGTATATATGAGCCTGCCGCAGCCTGGTTTCCATAGCTGATCCATTATCCAGTTTTAAAAATACTTGAATATCTACTTTTTGCTTGAAATGGTGGCATTTATTTAAATGCAATTTATGGATAAAGATTGGGCAATCGGGCCACCTCCACTTTTAAGTAAGCAATAGTTTCTCTCAAATCCTTAGTTTTTCAGTCTCCCAGAAAATAACTAGCTTAGCTGTGTATCATCATATGGAAGTTGGAATGCAACCCTTTTCTGAGGTGTGTACCATGCTGTTCTAAGCACACAGAGACCATGTTTAACCAAGACAAACACTGCTGCTCACAACTTGTCCACTCGGCTTCCACAAAAGGGTTAAAACTCGATAAATATTTTTCAGATTTTTCCAGGTTCTACACTGGCGTGCCGCCAGCCAGTGTGAATGGACAGATCCTCAATTACTTTGAACTTTCTAGTTCTTTGCATTCCTCCCTGCTGAGTAGTCCTGTACCATTAGGGAAGATGGGAGAAAACAAAAAAGACAAATGTCAGGTTTCAGAAATCAATTAGTGGCCTGGCAGTAGTGTGTGAACTGAGATGTGCCAAAACAGGGGACTGATTCTGAGGGAAAAGAAAGAAAATTGTTGAGTAGACAGTAGACAGGCTGGTTAGGAGGGTAAGCATAGAGGCAGTGTGCATGCTTAGGTCCTTAGTCACTGGGCAGCGAGGATTTAGTCTTAGAATAAACCCCAAGTGTCACTATCTTTACGGGAATAAATACGCCTGAATGTGTGGGGGCTGAGCTGGTATCCAGCTACGGGGGCGGGGGCTTGCAAGAGACAGTGGAAAAAAATAGATAAATAGCTTCTGAATGAGCCGACAGGGAAAGCAAGGAGCAGTCTGCAGGGCAGTGCTTAAAGAACACGCGACAGCAGAAACATCTCTAGTCAGTTGATCACAGAAAGTCCTCACTCAATTTGGGAAAATATCCACAGGATATTCCATTTCTGTACTCAGAACTATCAAATGATACTGAACCCTAGAGAAGACACCAGAAAGACCAAAAGTAACTTCTGGTAAGTGAGCACACAGTGCCTGAGGGTAAGATTATCTAATTAAAAGTGACTTTCATATTCACTGTGTATCCCTGTTAGAATCTGGATCAATGGAAACATACAAGGTATTTAGTCCCATAGAACACTTCGAATCTTTAGTCTTTTTTAGTTTTTCATTTCTACTTGAAGACACACATTTTAAAAAGCTACTCAGACATTAACACAGTAAATGAGTTCTCCAGGAGGACTAGACGACATGCACATCATGTCGATTCAAGAACTTTAGAGACACAACAGATGTCTCTTTCGTTTCTTTTGTGCTGACAGATATGTAATTTCAATAGTTTAAAGACTTCATTTTTGTATTATTTCAAACAATGTATTCCTGAGAAAACAATTTAATATCCTGATTGCACTGTCTCCTGTCCCTTGTTCAGAAGAAATGTTTTATTTAATTTTGGATTTCAGTGTATTCTCCATGATACTCCGCAAAAAGCGGTGTATGTTTACACAGTGCAGCTCATCCACCCCAGCTTTAAAACACTTTTAAAAAAAAAATAGAGTTTTACCTTTTGGAGGGACTGGGATTGCTTTTTCCACCTTGTTAGTATACTAAGCAGATGAAAATGGCAAATATGAATGCCTTAGACCAAGTTATAGGCCAGGCATACTGCAGCTTCAACTGTACAGTATTTGAATTCTGACTCAAAATATTCTAGGAAAGGGGAAGAGACAATCCCTGGCCTGAAGCAGTTACACCAAACAATCTTTTAGAACGTCAGGGACGCTACCTCATCAGCATCACAATGAACCAAAGGCTAGCCATCTTATGACAACAGCAGTCATGGCTCCAGGCTGGGGGGGGGGGTGCAAGCAGGAGTGCCCCAGGCATGAGTGCCTTGGGGGTCCTGAACCAGGAAACATCCTTGTGGGCATGGAGTCATAGAAGAAAGCTTGACAATAGTGGTAGGGCTAATGTCAGGACTCCACGTGCTGCTTCAGGCAAGGAAGTGTGGACAAGTTTAGGCAGGACATCGTGTCAACAAGAGTGAAGATGGCAGAAGATATGGGTGAGCTCAAGGGAGATTAGCCAGGCCTGGCTGGACTCTGATGCAACCCCTGCACCCAGAAGCAGAGCCAGGACAATAGTTACAAATTCAAGGCCAACCTGGACTTATTCAGAGTGACAAAGGGGTCTCCCTATGTCTCCACCTAGAAAATAAACACATACATACATACATACATACATACATACATACATACATATATACATACATAACTTAGGAATCCAACAATAGGACAGAAACATTACAATCCACACACAGAGACACTCTGTACTATGGAAGAGCACTTACTGCTCTTGCAGAAGACCTGAGTTGATTTCCAAGCACATCCATGCAGGTGGCGCACCACCACTTGTAACTCCATCTCCAGAGAATTTAATGCCTCTGACCTCCATAGATATGTGTGCGTCTGTACACACACACACACACACACACGCATATTTAAATTAAAGTTATAATAAAAATCTGTTAAAAAAAAAAAAGAAAAGAAAAAGGAGAAGGGGGAAAGCTCCTGACATAGGAGGTAAAAAGAAGTTTCCAGAAGAGGGAAATAAATAAGCAGAGGTTTTTATAAACATGGATCCACAGAGGAGAAAAGAAAGCGCAGAGGTATGGCTTTTGAAGCCAGGTAACGACTGGGGCAGGTGAGTGGTAAAAGCAGGGCATGTGGGCTACAAAGTGAGTTCCACATCTCAAACTAACCTGTTGCTGGCTGTCATGGTGCATGCAGTATAATTCAGCACCCACAAGCCAGAGGCTGGAAGGTTAGAGGACATTGAGACCAGCCTGGACTACATAGCATCACCCCGTCTTAAACTGAAAACACAGAAATAAAGGAACGAGCGACTCATATTTTGACGTCTAAGATTAGTTGGAGATTAGTTGGTAAAATTATTGGGTAATTTTTTTTCTTTTTTTCTTCCTCTTTCTTTTCTTTGGAGGGAGTTGAGGGGAAAGTCTTAAGCAGGTGAAGGCTGGGGATATAAGTCAGTTTAGGTGGAGTGTTTTGCCAGCGTTTTGTGTTCGCCAGCACAGACTTGTGATCCTAGCATTTAGGAAGTAGAGAGAGGAGGAGGATCAGGAGTTCAGGATCACCCTTGGCTATGTACTGAGTTCAAATCCAGCTTGGTCTGCATGAGACCCTGTCTTAAAATCGACAAAATAAAACAAAACCAGTACTCACTTTTTTTTTTTTTTTTTTTTTTAGCTACACAAACACAGGTTTCTCTGTACAGCCCTGACCAACCAGGGTGGCCTTGAACTCAAGAGATTTGCCTGACTCTGCCACAAGTGCTGGGATTAAATACATGGACCACCACCACACAGCTACATTTTTTGACAGTTTTTGTTTGTTTGTTTGTTTGTTTTTTGAAACAGGGTTTCTCTGTGTAACCCTGGCTGTCCTGGAACTTACTCTGTAGACCAGGCATTTTTTGACAATTAGAACTATATACCACTTGTAATCAGAGTAAAACTTTTAATGAAAACATATTACCTTTCTCTAATCAAAGATTAGTCGGGAGTGGAAATGGTGGGCAAAGGACTTCCCATTTGAGATCAACAAGGACAGCCAGACCTTTCTTAACCAGGTGGCTGCACTAGAGAATAAGGGGGTGGGGGTGGGAGGGGGCAAAAAAGGCTTGAAGTCAGGAAGGAATAACCTGGCAATGTTTAAATGTAAACACAGACTGTACTTCCATGTGAGTCCTAGGTGGCCAGAGGGACTTTTCCTCCATAATGCATTTTTGCTCAGACTTCTTTTGCATGTCTCCTGTTGTTCCGTCACTTTGTTTCAACCGTTTAAAACGGTGGTTTGAAAAGCAGTCTGCGGGTGAGCATCCGTACTCTCAGCACTTGGGAGACAAAGGCAGGTGGATTTCTGAGTTTCAGGCCAGCCTGGTCTACAGAGTGAGTTCCAGGACAGCCAGGGCTATACAGAAAAACCCTGTCTCCAAAAACAAAAAACCAAACCAAACCAACCAAACAAACAAACAAAAAAAAAGAATTCAGATGGAGGCAATTATGATGATGGATACATTGTAGACACTAAACGTGACCACACTTTCCGTTTTTTAAAAATGTAGTAGTGAACTATTTTCTGAGGAACCCTCCTCCATCCTCATGAACTCCATTTGCCACTGAGAAAAATTTCCAACTTTCCAGTTCCTTTCTTTATAAAATTCCCAGCTCAGGTACTTTTGTTGCTGCTCCTAAATCATATGTACAAATTCTAGTGAAATATTGCAAGTCACTGAGTTTGAATGACTGTGAGTTTCTATCTCTATGTAATGTAATCATAACTGTCTTTGCTGTTAGCAAACTACATAGAACCAACCCTCAGACTTTTTTTCAATATTTTTTGGTAATATCTCAAATCTGTTGTGGGAAAAGGCATCTCAGACGTCACACGGATCTTACTCCTGCTCTGCTCCAGAGTTCTACCCAGATCCCCAGCTTTTCTATCCATCTGTACTCTCTCCTGGAGAAACTCCTAGAGATGAGCAGAATCTGAGAATTCACCTTCTCCAGGGTGATGGCAGAAGTCAAGGGTGAATGAACTGCATCGTACTTCCTTCCTCCCCCTCTTCTTCCTCTTCCTCCTCGTCTTCCTCCTCTTCCTTCTCCTTTTGATTTTCTCTCCACAGAGTTTCTCTGTGTAGCCCTGGTCATCCTAGACCTTTCCTGTAGACGAGGCTGGCCTCGAACTCAAAGACTTAGCCTTCCTTAGCCTCCCCGGTGCTGGGATTAGAGACGTGAGCCACTGCCCTGTAGGCACTTTTTTTCCCTGCCCCACTGTGTCACAAATTTTTTCATGGCTGTCATGGTAGCAGCATAGTTAGAAAAACCTAGCTCGAGTATTTTATTATAGCAACAGAAAATGTACTAACACAAAGAAGACACAAATTACAGAGACACCATGTTGTGACCCTCATCGGATTGATGGATTCAAGAAAAGAAGCTGACTTACAGGATTCAGGATTGTTTCCATATAGAATAGAGTATTAATTATAATGGAAAATGACAATTTAACAATGAAAAGTTGTGACAGAAAATACTTTCCATGGTCGGAATCAGTGTTGTCACTAACAGACCAGGGTACAGCATCAGTTATATTTTATTTTATTTACCAGAAATTTATAATCTGGGGCTGGGGAGATGGCTTAACAACTAAGAGTATTGGCTGTTCTTCCAGAAGACCCAAGTTCAAGTCCCAGCACCCAAGTGGCAGCTCACAATTGTCTGTAACTCCATTCCCCTTGGATGTGGCACTTTCATGTAGGCACACATGCAGGCAAAACACCAACGTACATAAAAGTAAATCTTTTTTAAATATTATAATCTGGTTTTAATCATGAAGCACAAGCTCATGGATCAAACTAGAGTGAACTGGCTGAAGGCTTCAAAAACGTGTGCCTGAGAGTTGTGGAGACAGTGTCATTAGTAAAGCCACATACAGGCAGGAGGACCTGAGTCGGATTCCCAGAACCTATGTAAGAAGCCGGGCAGGGCTGGGTTAGAGAGATGATTTTTCCGGGTAAAGCGCTTGCTGCCCAAGTGTCAGGCCTGGACTTCAGATGCTCCAAGCCCATGGAAAAGCTGGGAGCATGTGGCAGGTCACTTGTAACTCCAGACTGCAAAGGTGGACAGGACACCAGGATGAGTTAAATGATACAACAGTGAGGCAGGGGTTCAGCTATAGACCGTCCCCCAGAGTGAGTGGGATAGTGACACCTTTTGCTTTAGCATGCACACACACACACACACACACACACACACACACACACACTAGACACACACTGGCACACACACAAAAATATAGAGGCAAATTTCAAAAACTAAGCTGAAGGCACTGTCTAGCCTTGCTAAACTGGCAAGTTCCGCATTCGGTAAGAGACTCTGTTTAAAAAAAAATAAGATATGCCGGGCAGTGTTGGCGCATGCCTTTAATCCCAGCACTTGGGAGGCAGAGGCAGGGGGATTTCTGAGTTCGAGGCCAGCATGGACTACAGAGTGAGTTCCAGAACAGCCAGGGCTACACAGAGAAATCCTGTCTCGAAAAAAAAACAAAAACAAAAACAAAACAAAAACAGATAAACAATGACTAGAGAAAGATGTGATGTCAAACTGTGGCCTCCCCCAGGTGCATACGTGCATATGCTCACACGTGCGTCCTCACATGAGCACGTACATGCATACTGCAATGTAAATGATGTGGTAAAAGACGAAGTGTGTCTCTAGGATGTCTCTTCTTACAGGAATGGTCAGTCCTGAGTTTCATTTGGATGGAAGGGGTCAAAAATAAATATGATCAGGGTAGAGATGGAAGTTTAGGTATAACATATAATGCTGCAGTCCTCGGTATTTGAACTTGATAATGTAACTGGATACATAAAAGAATTTTTTTTTGTTTTAAGGAAATGACCCTGAAATGTTTACAGGTAAGGGATGTGGGATCTGCAACTAACTTGCTAATTAAGTAGGAGTGTGTGTGTGTGTGTATGTGTGTGTGCGAGAACGCGCGCGCGTGTGTTTTCACTGTATGGACTGAGACAAGGAAATAAGTCAGTGAGGTAAACTTGTATTAATTAGTAAATTTGGATGAGAATTTTAATAGTATTCTTGAATTTCTTTTTTTTTTTTTTTGGTTTTTCGAGACAGGGTTTCTCTGTGTAGCCCGGGCTGTCCTGGAACTCACTCTGTAGACCAGGCTGGCCTTGAACTCAGAAATCCGCCTGCCTCTGCCTCCCAAGTGCTGGGATTAAAGGTGTGCGCCACCACTGCCCGGCTTGAATTTCTTTCTATAGGCTTGAAATCATTTTGAATGAAAAGGGGAAAATATATATATATATGAGGAGGCTGATTTGGATCCCACTGTCTGCAATCAGACTTCTTCTCAGGTTTGTATTTGCCACCGTTCCGTTGAAGAGAATCATCAGAAACCCACAAAAACAACTGCACCTCAGCTAAAAAGCGTCATTTTCCTTGAGTGGTCTAGACCTTCATTTCTCTATGGTGAACACTCTGCTGCCCAAGGAACCACAAACAGCCACAGTAGATTAATGAATCTGTGTTTGCCATACTTCCAGCTGTAGTCAGCGCCCAGCTCAGTCAGTGCCATGCAGGTCTGAATAAAGACCAGCTGTGTGCATGTGTCTCTGTGCACACATGTGCACACACACTCACACACACACAGAGAGAGAGACAGACAGACAGACAGACAGACAGAGAAACAGAGGAGAGAGAGAGAGAGAGAGAGAGAGAGAGAAAGAGAGCTAAATTAAATGTCAGAAAGAACTTTCTGGCACTCTTGTCTTTTAAATATATTGAAAATATTTGAGGCAGGGTCTCTCTCCCATGGAGCTTAAGCTAGCTTGAGTTTACTACATGTAACCTAGACTACACTTGAACTTGCAAAGTGGACCTGTTCCTGGCCTGGATTACAGACTGCACCATCCTCAGACTTAATGTAGTTTTCATTACGAAACTTTAATTTTGAAAAACAAGGAGAAAGTAATCCCAGACCCCGGCCACAGTAGAGCAAGGATTCTTTGGTTACAGTCCAACATCTTGCTTATGGTGAGGAGACCAGACCAAGCATCATGAAACAGGGCAACAGAAACTCAGCTGGCTTTTCCAATTCAAAAACGTTAAAAATTCTTGTGTCCCTGGAGAATTTTCAGGAAAACTGACTGGACTTCTTCTTCTTCTTCTCCTTCTCCTTCTCCTTCTCCTTCTCCTTCTCCTTCTCCTTCTCCTTCTCCTTCTCCTTCTCCTTCTCCTTCTCCTTCTCCTTCTCCTTCTCCTTCTCCTTCTCCTTCTCCTTCTCCTTCTCCTTCT
>NW_021620932.1:1498489-1499011 GCF_004785775.1 Grammomys surdaster
TCTCTCTCTCTCTCTCTCTCTCTCTCTCTCTCTCTCTCTCTCTCTCTCTCCCACCCACCCCCGTTTTGTTTTGGTTTTTTTCAACATGAGGTCTTGCTCTTTGTACAGACTGATCTGTAACTCACAGTAGTCTTCCTGCCTCAGCGTCCAGATTGTTGGGATTTCAAGCATGAGCCACAATGCCTGCCCAAAACAATTAGATCAGTAACGCTGAGCAAAGCTTTATTCTTGATGTTTAGAACCCCAGACACAATGAGGTGGTGGGGTGGGCAATGACAATTGCCAGCAGAAGACTGACACACCAAGATGACTAAACACATGCAGTGTGACTCTGCAATCTCGTGTATGCAGTGAGGGACGGTGGAGATTAGATATTCCCTTATGAGGAGTTCAAAGCTACAGCAAGGCTCTTTCAGAAACAGTGTCTGGTCTCATTGAAGTCACACCACACACAAACACACACACACACACACAGAGAGAGAGAGAGAGAGAGAGAGAGAGAGAGAGAGAGAGAGAGAGAGA
>NW_021620932.1:1499021-1509021 GCF_004785775.1 Grammomys surdaster
AGAGAGAGAGAGAGAGAGAGAGAGAGAGAGAGAGAGAGAGAGAGAGAATACAGAAAATACAGAATAGCTGTCATGGAGCAAGCCATCCGGGATGAAGGATGGACTTTGATTCTTGTGTTGGTCCTGAGGAGAGAACACAAGACTCTGTAAACTGAAATAGCACAGAGCACTGTGGAAGGCAACTGACTCAGAAACAGGGGGGCAAGGCTTGGAGGAAAACACAGACTGAAAACTGTGGTGTGCAGTTATCTTCTCTTGCCTTAATTAGACATGATTTGTACATGCTTTGAAAAGAATTGATGTGCTAAAGTCAATTTTAGGGTGTTTCTAACACAACAGGGGATTCATCAGATGTCTCAGCTGGTAACAGTGCTTTCTAAGCAAGCCTGAAGACTTGAGTTTTACTTGGGAGAAGGAATTGACTCTCAGAAGTTCTCTCTCCTCTCTGTATCTCTCTCTTCTCCCTGTCTCTGTCTCTCTATCTCTCTGTCTCTGCCTCTCTCCATTCCTCCCCCCACCACACAAGCAAGAATAAAAATAAATCTTAAAATGATCTGTCAGGGCATAGTGATAGTCTTTTAATCTCAGCACTTGGGAGGCAGAGGCAGGTGGATTTCTGAGTTCAAGGCCAGCCTGGTCTACAGAGTGAGTTCCAGGACAGCCAGGACTACACAGAGAAATCCTGTCTCGAAAAACCAAAAAAAAAAGGGGGGGTGGGGAAGAGTGGTGGTGGTGGTGATGGGAAGCGGGAAAGAGGAGAGGGCAGCAGAAGAAGCCATAGGGTGGGGGAAGGCAACAGTGATTAAATTAACACTTATAATGAAAGACGAAGAACAAGTGATCAATAAACAAAAATCTTTACAGCTTTTCTACTGGGGAAATGCAAATTAAAATAGCTTTGGATTTGAGCCCAAACACCTAAGATAAACAAATCACAAGTAGGAATGGTTCCGTTTGGCTCATGGTTTAGGGGTTTCCAAGCCAAGCATGGTGGCACAGGCCAGAATTGCCAGCACTCTAGAAGCAGAGACAGGAGGCTGACCACTCATACAGGTTCAGGTCAGCCAGAACTAGAAAGAAAGAGAGAGAGAGAGAGAGAGAGAGAGAGAGAGAGAGCGCTTGTCTCAGCATCTCCCCTTTCTCCCCTAAAAAAGATTCAGTCTGTGCTTCACCCCAGTGCCTTAGGCCTGTGGTGGGGCAGAACACACAGCATGTAGCAGAGACATCCACTCATGTTAGGGCATCAGGAAGAAAAAAGAAAGGACCAGAGTCTCAATAGACCCTTCGGGGGTATGACCTCAATTACCTACTTCTCTGTGACCCACCTTCCAAAATTCTAATCACTGTCTGTAGCACACTGGGAGCCAGGAACCACGCCTCCTCCCTAGAAGCTTGTTGGGGCCTTAAAACCCAAACTCCAACATGTAGGAGCTTAGAAACACAGCCAGTCTTAAACCAACTTTTTCCCTTCAACAAAATACTTCCCAAGCCAAAGGCAAACTATCTTAGGTTGGACTTGGAAGTCAACCATACATGTAAAACCAAAGCTAACTGAAGGCATACACTCAACATCCCCCTTGAGGCCCATTTTAGTACAAAGGGAAAAATAATTTTCAGTGAAAAAAGATGGCAGTTATCACTTTAACAGAGCAGTGAGGTGAACATCATAAAACCAAACACCAGTGTCATATAGATCCTGAGTAAAGTAATGTATCACTTCTGTGATGTAACAAAACTGTATGCTCTCGAGGCTGGTGACATGCCTCAGGTTGTAGAGGTCCTCGCTACCAAGCTGTGTGACTTGGATTCACTATCTGGGACCCACATCTTGGCAGAAAAGAATCAACTCCTAAAAGTTGTTCTCTGACCTCCACATGGGTGCACACCCATGTGTGTTCATGCACACACACACATACACACACACACACACACACACATAAAAATTAGTGCATGATTTCCAGGCAGAGGGGTGTCTCAGAGCTTTAGAGGGTGCACAGTTCTTACAGGGGACTGCAGTTGGTTTCCTGGCACCCACATAAAGTGGCTCACAGCTACCAGCAGGCAACTCTTGATCCAGGAGTTTTGTCACCCCCAGGACAATCTAGTTTCCATTTCCTTGTTTACTTAGTAAAGTGTTTGCATATTTTCGTGTTTGCCCGAAGCATACGTCATCAACGGAGCTCTACAGTGTTAACGGTTCAGAATTACTTTTTTAAAGTAAAAAAGAACCAAAGGCAAGTGTTGATGGTGAGTGCTAGTAATCCCAGCACTCAGTGGTGCCAACAGGAAGATCATGGGACAAGGTCATCTTTAGTTACAAACCAAGTTCAAGACCGTCTACATGATTCGGGAGCCTGACTCAAAAACAAAACAAAACAAAAAAAAATCCAGGGGGTGGGGTATTAGTGAACAGAGCTTTGATCTCAGCCCTGTAACACTCAGACACCATCCTGATGTGTAACAGCGTGTTCACCACACTGTGCTGGGACTCTGAGCCAAAGTCCAGTATGTTTAAGGAGGCAAGGCACTTCTTAGAAACCCAAGTTTCGCAAAGATACAGGCAATAATGCGTTTTTATGATAGCTTGGTCAATCTCTTTAAGAAAAGGGAGAGGTTTATGACAGACATGGCAATAAAGCTTTAACTACATGTGTGCAGTTAAGTCCACTGGAGCCGTTCAAGTTAACTTCTACCTATATTTATGGGCTCGATTGCATAAGGGACGAAGCTTACAGGAAGTACCCAGAAGATAAGGGTACATAGAAAAGTTATTTAAGTTTGAAAAGAAACCGCAGGACATGCTGGGAACCCAGTTTATAGTCACTTTTGCACCATGAGGGGCTATGTCATTCATTTTTGTTTAATAATTTCCCTGTCATACAGTGACCACAGTGGCGACTGATTAATTCTAGATTGAACTGGAGCTCACAGAGAGGTATCAACAGCTAAAATCTCAGTGAGTACCCGAAAAATGGAGATAAACATTTGATGATATCCATATCGTGCTAAGCAAATGGACGGCTTTAGACAGGTCACTGCATCCCAGGACGCGGTGGCTTCCCTCATGAGCTTCACTGGGTACTGAGACTTGGGTCAACTGACTTGACCAGAATTGGGACTTGATCAATAGACCTTGCATTTGCTGCAAGAAATGAGGCAGATGGTTAATGTGTAACTGATCATAGCAAATTCTGTACAGTAACTGCATTTTACTGGACAGGAATCCACTATGCATTCTTTGCTTCTTTGAGGTATCCTCTGTGGTACTAGGATGTTTGGCCTGTGTGATGGCTTTGATCCCTTTGCTTGCTGTGTTCATGCAGCTTTGGTTCCTACGGGATGCAAAGACAATATTACCATAATATTTACATCTTTAGGAAAATCAAGGCTATTCTTACAAATTAAGAGGGTAAAGGAAGTTAAAAAAAAAAAAACAACAAAGAAACCAGCCCTATAGTGGTGCAGAGAGGCAGAGTTGAACGATAATGTTGCCGGAAGAGGAGAAACTGCTGTATTCTAATGAAAGCAAATTACCCTAAAATCTGTGTTGTGGAAAATTAAAACTAATGACATGTTCATGTTGCAATGCAAAAGCGCCTGGAACCTAATTTTCCCAGGGTGAGATGCAGTTTATTTTCAAACGTAAATAACTTGTCCATTTCATAATTTGCTTTTCTCCATTACTGTGAAAGAACAGCTTTTAACAGTCACCTCTACCCCACTAATTGGCAAGGAGAAGCCGAAGGGGTTTTCGAGATTGCCTCTGTGAGCATAAATGGACAGATTTTAAAAAGCATTCATATATAAGAAGACTCTATCCTCTCAATAAATGTAAATGAATTATCCCACCTTGTTAAGTCAAAAATGGCTTATTTCAACGTTTGTCTTGATTTCGTAGACTGTAGAAGGTTTCCTATGATAACCACTAGCTCGGTAGGCGAGAGGGTTTTGGAGACAGGATCAGTCACACCAGTGTGTGGGATGACACCTAGCAGAGCTTTTAGATTATGCTGTGAAGAGAACAAAGCTAGGCACACACTCTCTAGTTTTAAGTAAACAAGGTGATTGTTCCCCCAGCTCTGCTTCTTGCAATGAATGCAGAGCCGTAAAGCTAATTGCTGCTGTAATTAGGAAAGGGAGAAAAACATGAGTGGATGAGCTAGTCTGTAGAACTGAGATCTAAAGCTCAGAGATACCAGTTTCCCCATGGGTAGCTTTTGAATGGTGAGTTGAAATGTGAACGAATATTGAAAGAAACCCTACTGGGTGTGGACATGCCTGAGAAGTACCAGGTGGGAGGGACAGTTGGTGTCCAAGAAGGACCTCAGAGATGGAAAAGATCAAATGTGACCCATTGGAAGTCTGTCGTCTCAGAAGCGGCCTCACACTGTGCCCGGGCTTCCCAACACAGCATTTCATAAAATGCCACCTCCCTGGGTGTTGTTGAGAAACCCTTCCCCCGTATCTACATTGCCCTATCTGCTGTGTGGCAATGGTGTTTCCTCACATCCTCAGCAACATCTCTCTGGCCTACGCTGACATACATCTCACAGTGGCTGCGGAAAAAGTCTGATACCAAATCCAAAGCGGAGGGTTTGCAAACCATCTCTCTTTCCATCATACCTACACACTGTGATGTGTTGTTTTCGATCTTTAAAACAAGTAACAGGGAATCCATGACTGTTTAAATCTTCCATGGAACTTCCAATGTGAAGTCTTGGGAAGGCAGACTCTCCAGCTGCCAGCCTAATTAAAGAGGCCAGGTAAGTAAGCCTGTGTTCTGAGACAAGCCAAACAGAATAACGATGATCTTAATCCTATCCTGGAATATGATGACTCCTGACCCCCATGAACATCAGTGACAATGGGAATAATTATAGTTTTTTTTTTTCCCTGCTTGCACTAAAATATCTTTCTACTCTAATTAGATTTAAAGGAAAAGTAAAGAAGACCTTCCATAAAATGCCCTCACAGATTTCCCTCGGAGACTGCTTGCCTGTAATTAAGTCGAATTTACAGATCTGATAGGTATTCCTTAAAAGAGGCATTAACATTACAAAGACCAATTATTCATGGTCAAACAGAAGAGATTCAGATTCCCTGATCAAAGCTGCAATCTCCTTTACAATTGTTATTTTTGAAGTATCTTCAAACAGAACAAACATACCATGCCTACGTAAACAGTGCTAATTTGATGTATCAGACGGTTTCCTAAAGGGCTCAAACCTAACCCTGGGGTTCAGTTCAAACCTCTGTGCCTAGGCCAAGGAACAGCTTTTTCAGTTGGGGAAAGCTTACCAACATGGTTTTTAGTAAGCAAAGTGTTGCAAGACAAAGGTCAGCCTATATTTCTCATAGAGGCCTGTCCTTTGACCCAAAGCTGCTTGTTCGCCAGTAGTTTGAACCGATAAAAGGCAAACCCCCAAAGACACATATTACATGAAAGCCAATAGGCTTCGGTTAGAGAAAATCAGAGTTTGTATTTCGTTTGGAGGTTTTCTAGGAATAAGGTACTGAGCAGACTCCTGAGAGTTTTGGAGCTCTTCCTGCACATTTCATTAAGCCTAAGAGCAGCACTTCCTAATGACACCCCAGGACAGGAGGAGGCTTTGTTATTTTCTAAAGCCCTCACTACTTATGTGTGAATTTACATGAGAATGCATATCCTTAGACCTGACTAAATTGCCAAAACAACCAAGAGAAACAAACAAAAAACTATCAAGGAACAAACAAATGAACAAACTGCCTCCAAAACCATGTAATACCTTTTTAATTGCCTATCCCAATTATGCATCATGAAGCTAATTTTATGGCTCAAGAAAGGTAAAACAGTTTTTTTTTTTTCCCATTGTCCAAGACCTTTGGATCTCCAAGAAACTCAGCTACAGAAGGTAATGTCTGTCAAACATCCGACAGGAGTTTGCCTTGTCCTGAGGCTAGTAGAGGAACGAGTTTGCTTTGAAAACACTCCCGGAATGTTCCCTTCTGTGAGGCAGTGCACACTTGGTTAGATGGCCAAACCAGTTGACTTTGTCCTCTATACATTTGGTACAAATGAGCAGCCAAGAACAGTAAGAATGTCCTAAAATGCTACAGCATGCAAAAATGTGCCATTCTGAGGTTGTGTGGTTTGGGTTAAGGTTAAGCACCATTCCCCCTCCCCCCCCACACACACACACTTCCTCCTCCTCTTCCTCAGTTACTCTCTGGCCTTCACCTCTTGGTCCTCCTACTTCAGAAGTAGAAATCAGAGTGTTTTCTGCCCCAATATGCTTCGAGTTTAAACTTTTCCAAACCAGAATATTTTTAATCTGTAAAACAGACAGAATCTTTTCTGTATAGATTGTAGCAAAAGTCAAATTATGTAGCTACTACAGTAGTGAATGAATGGTAGATTTAATTTCTCCATTCCCCCCCCCCATCAAGTAATACCTATGTTGAAAGTATAATCTCGGTGGAGTAATAAAGAACAATAAAAAAGTGTAAAAAGAAAAAAAAAGCATAATCTTCCCTATGTCAGACAGTAACTCTGTGACATTGTCTGGAAGGGACCAGATTTCTGCAAGCTGCTCACTATTGTTTGAGTCCATTTGTATCAAGAGCTAGAATAGACAGTTAAAGAGTTGGTATTTGTTTGTGTGTGGTACATAGAATTGAACTCTGGGCTCTGAAATTGCCCATGCTAGGCAGCCCCTACTGAGAAGCTACATTCCTTGTCTCAAGAGTTCATTTGTAAGAAGAAAGGTAACAAGAACTGAAATCAAGTTGGGTTGAATGACAAGTTCCTGGCATCTTCTCCCCTCCTTCCCGCCATTCCTGTCAGTAACGGCGCTTTTAGACTTGTAGCCTAAGGGAACAGCAGAGATCTTTGGGAGAGGAGGCCACTTTAGTTTCTTTAGAGAATAAGATGGTGACCGGTGAATTAGTCCCCAAACCAATGAAGTTTATGTATAGTGATTTTGAAAAGTATTTTCAGGTAGTGATTGGGTTTGAACTATGAGAACCCTTCAGCATTTCTATCTCCCACATCAGGTTCATTCTAGTTAATATTCTCTCATGTTCATGATTCCAAAGACACGGGAGGCTCAGACAGACCACTTTCTTAGTTTTGTTCATTAAATGATTGTTTTGTTTTGTTTTGTTTTGTTTCTGAGACAGGGTTTCATGTAGCTCAGCCTGGCCTCAATCTGACCAAACAGAAAGGTTCATCTTGAATTTCTGATCCTAGTACTTACATCCCACAAACCCAAGATTATAGGTATCTGCCACCATGTCTGGCTTCACACAAGATTTTGTCTAGAAACAAAAGCTACTTTGATGGAAAGGCAAAATTAGGAACCCCATTGGCATCTGGTGTAGCAGTGTGTGTCTTTAATCCCAGCATTCAAGAGGCTGGTGGCAGGTGGATCTCTGCCAGTCTGGTATACAAATTGAGTTCCAGGACAGCCAGTGAGTCCTGATTCAGAACTATGAACCATAGGAAAAGAGACGAGGGGATTTTTATTATTATATAAAATCAACTTGGAATTTGATTCCAGCTCTCTTAGGTTTTAAGCCCAGTGTCTTGACTCCTCTGATTCCAGAGATGCAGATGAGTTGAATGCCAAGTGTAGAGTGAGGGCAGTTCAACCAGAATCGATAATAAGGCTGGCCAGAATCACGACAGGTAAAGGTTCAGCAGGGAATGTCTCAGCTGCTTCAACTAGCCACAGGGTTAGCAGTAGTGAGCAGTCTGATGGTGCTGCCAATTACTGAACTGAGTCTCTTCGGTTCTTGAGCCTAGATTTTAGAGCCCACATGAGACAGCACCTTTTATGTAAATGTGGCCCAGTGGTGACAAAGAGCCAAGAAACCGAAGTCCATGAAAAACAAGTGACCTTGCTACAGGTTGGGTGAAGTCTTTTAAAATATGTCGCTTTCTTTCATCTTCTTCGTAGCCTATGATGTAGGTATAATTAGCCTGACTTCAAGGGTGAACTGAAGCTCAGAGTGGTTGCGGGCTCACATTTATGCAGAAGTGGTGGTAGACAATGAAGGCAGAAGAAAGGGATTACTTTATTCTCGGGGCTCCAGGAGACAAGAGAACACTGGAGGATACCATCAAAAGGACATCTGACTTCGGGAAAGTTTACAAAATAGCTGATACGCACTCTACAAAGCAAGTCTTGGGAGATAAGGGAAGACCAAGGAACTGAACTGTCCTAGATTAGAGGAGATTGGAGGGACTTGGCAGGTGGTTTCCTGGACAATCTAGAGGTTTTTGGGGGAAACAGAGGGCCTCCCTAGGACAATGGTGAGCTTGGAAGAGCACTGTGGTGATTAGATAATTCTATTGTACTGATGCTAATTTTCTGATGTCAAGCATCTGCACACCTGTGTAAGAAAATGTCCCTTGTTAGGAAATGTTCTTTGGAACCCTCAGCAACAGGGTTCCTGAGATGGCTCAGTGGATAAAGGTGTTTGCCACTCCCAGATGCAATTCTGATGACCTCAGTCTGATCCTGGAACCCAGGGAAAAGTGGAAGGAGCGAACCCATTCCAGAGTTGTCTCTGACCTTCACAAATGCGCCATCGTGGCGTGTACTCCACAGGCCCATAAGGGAAAACCTAGTGAACTAGAAAAGTAGAAACCTTTAGCAGCAAAGAGAATGTATGTGTAAAAGTGACCAAGAAACTAGGCAAGGTCAGCAAACCCCAGAGATGATGCTGACTTCTGGAGAACCACGGTCAAAGTGTATGAGCATTGCCTGTGCGGTTCTTCCAATTTTTTACAACATACGAAGATAGATCAAAATAAAACTTTGTGGAATTATGTGTGATCTTGTCTCAAAGGCCAAAAGCCAAGCAAACAAACAAATAAACAAAAAGGGGAAATAACTGGAGGAGATATTCCTTTCACCTGTTTATTGAGAAAAATACCTGGAACTCCAAAAAATATACAGTTGCTCAGTTGGAGCTGACCAGCACCTTCTCAGCTCTGAAAGTGACAAAGACTTCTGCTCACTTAGTCTTCAGCATCCCCTGGGAGAAGCAAGCTCTATATGTTTGAACAAGAACTGGAGAAGAACCTCAGGACCAGGAAAAATAAAAGAGGCATTTTATAATATATTGAGATTTCAAGATACATACAGATCTCATTTACCACACACACACACACACACACACACACACACACACACACACACAATAGTATAGCATTTACAATGGTGGACATACGAGGGGCTCAATACATCCCCTTGCTCTTTTTGAAAGAAGCTGGGTCTGAACACATAGGTAAGGAAGACGGGAGAGGATAGATTTACATACCACCTTTCTTAGTATGGAGTGCTATTCTGGAGGACATAGTTTTGTGTGAAGGTCAGATGGACCTTAATCCTGCTCTCTTCCCTGCCCCCAGTGTCCTAGACTTACCTACCTAGTCACAAGCTGGTGAGTAAACTGTCACAGGAGCAGTAGGGACTTCCCAGGAATAGAATATGTCAGTCAATCTGTCTGTCTGTTTCTCTCTCTGTCTCTCTCCTTCTTCCTTTTTCATCTTGATAAGTAGACAAAACTCGCCTTTAGATTACATCAGTCCTACATCTGCTTTGAAGCACTAGGATTACAGGCCTTCTAAGCTTTTTACATTATTATTACTTTTATTATTTTTATATTACTACTATTATTATTATTATTATTATTATTATTATTTTGGGTGGGTTTTTTTTTTTTTTTTGAGACAGGGTTTCTCTGTGTAGCCCTAGCTGTCCTGGAACTCACTTTGTAGACCAGGCTGGCCTCAAACTCAGAAATCCGCCTGCCTCTGCCTCCCTAGTGCTGGGATTAAAGGCGTGTGCCACCACAGCCCAGCCTTCCTACTTTTGATCCTAGTTTTTAGGGGAAGAGAGGAGAGAGGGCGTCTGCTTTGCGCCAGGTGCTGTAGAGATGTTGTCAGGTGGGTTACAGCTTTGTTTGGGTTTCCTTGGTGCTCGGGATGTAGACTTCCTGGAAGGCACACTGT
>NW_021620932.1:1510834-1554440 GCF_004785775.1 Grammomys surdaster
ACACACACACACACACACACACACACACACACACACACACACACACAGAGGCTTACTAAAAATGGCCAAGCACAGCAGCAAATATCTTTAATCTCAGCACTCAAGAGGCAAAGGCAGGTGAATCTCCAGGTGTATGGGGCTGCTTGGTCTACACAGCAAGTTCCAAGCCAGCCAGAGCTATGTGAGACTCTATCTTCAAAACAAAGCAAACAAACAAAAACACTACTGCAAAGAACTCAGTCGGTTAAGTGTTTGTATAAATGATTGCCCCAACAATCACATGATACAGTCTACTTCGATCTTTTTTCTTTTGAAACAATGAGTACATAACAAACGATGACTGAAGAACTTATATGATAAACATCTTCTGGTGTATTCTGGTTACACAGCTGATTTGATCAACTGCTTGAACACAGAAATTAACTCTATTTTTTTTTTAATTTTTTCTTTTTTTGTTTTTTTGAGACAGGGTTTCTCTGTGTAGTCCTAGCTGTCCTGGAACTTACTCTGAAGACCAGGCTGGCCTCGAACTCAGAAATCCTCCTGCCTCTGCCTCCCAAGTGCTGGGATTAAACGTGAGCACCACCACCGCCCGGCTCTACTCTTTTTTTTTTTCCTGCTAGTGAGTGTGTGGGGAGACAAACCCACCAAGAGTCTTGCACATGGTAGGCACACACTCTTTCAATGAGCTTCCAGTATCTCTAGTCCTGTTTTACAATCAATTAAAATATACAGCTATGACAATGGTTCTGTAAAAGTGCCACACAAGACATGGGTGCTGCTTCCTCCAGCCCACGTGACTCAGCAATCCGGCCTTCAGCTCCTGCTCACGTGACTCAGCAATCGGACCTAAAGCTCCCCTCATGTGACCTAGCAACATGTGACTCAGAAATAGGGCCTTCAGCTCCCCCTCACATGACCCAGCAATCCCACCTTCAGCACCCGCTCACGCGACTCAGCAATCCTACCTTCAGCACCGGCTCGTGTGACTCAGTAGTTCCTAACTGACTCTAACTCTGAGGAGAGAGTCTTCTCTCTTCTGAGGTTTGATCTAAAAGTCATAGAATTTGTCTTTTAGTCGATAAAGTAATAGGAATTATATAAATATTTTAATTATTTCATCTAAGCCTTGTTCAAGTGGAAATGATTTGTTGTCTGGGTTTCTTTGTTGTCTTTTTGAGTCTTATGTAAGCACAAGTGGGACTCAAACTTGTTCTGTACCCGAAGGCGTCCTTGAACTCATGATCTTTGATCCTTCATCTCCCAATTTCTTATATTACAGGCATCCATATCCACAAGCCTGCAACATTAGCCTTTCTTGTTTTCTTTTGAGACAGAGTCTTGCTGTGTAGCTCTGGCTGGCCTGGAACTTGGTATGTTGACCAGGAAAGCTTCCGACTTCTGTCAGCCTTCCAAACTCTATAGCCCGTGATTTCTGGGACAAGAGGCTATATAAACTTTTAAAATTAATTTCTGAGACAAGGTCTCTTGTACGTTAGGCTACCTGAGGATGACCTTGAACTTCTGATCCTCTAGCGGCACTGGCCTAGTGTTGTATTACAGGCCTGTTAGGACTCGGTTTTTATGCACTGCTGGTGACCTAATTCAGGGCTTCCTGCATGTTCACCAAGCATTCTTCCAACTAAGCTACATTCCCCAAGGGTATATAGGTTTCTTTAAACAAACAAACAAACAAACAAACAAACAAACCCTTTTACTTTATCTGCATTTAAGTCTGTGTACTCTTTGTGTGCCTGGTGACCTTGGAGGTCAGAAAAGGGCATTAGATCTCCTGGAACAAGAGTTCCAGACAGTTGTGAGCATTATGTGGGTATTGGAAACTGAACTCAGTTCTTCTGGAAGAGCAACAATTACTCTTGTCTACTCTGCTGCCGTCTCTTCTACCCACACCAGTAGTTCAAAATGTCCACACAGAGTTTAGAGCAGAAGTCAGCACACTGTACAGACCAAGCATGTATTCTAACAGTTTCTGTCCCATTTGGGAGCACACTTCCATGTGTTTAGTGACATTCCTGCCATGGGTTTGCTACATAATGACTTTCTTTAGCAAAGTACTACCATAGGGCTTCCAAGAAATAAAGCATGCTGTGAACTTACAAAACAGATGGGCTAGGAATTTAACTTTGGCTTCTCAGTAAATATTTTGAATGTTTTATAATTGTTCAGGACGGTAGGCATGATTAAATATAAAAAATATAATAAACATCTGGTATAAAAGAAACAGAAATGGAGGCCACTCTTTTGATTAAAATAACCATTTATTATAGCTGGTAAGATGGATCCCTTGGTAAAGGCACAGGCCACCAAGCGTAGTGACCTGAGTTTGATTTGTGGGAACCATTTGATGGAAAGAGAGAACCAACTCTGCTAAGTTGTCCTCTGATCTCCACAAGTGCACCATGACACGTGCACTCGACAGGACACACACACACACACACACACATGTAATAAATAAAGTGACTATTCTGGGTGTGATGACACATGTCTTTAATTCCATTAATCAGGAAGCAGACTCAGGTGGAGCTCTGTGGATTTAAGGCAAGCCTGGTCTACATATGGAGTTCTAAAACAGCCCGGGCTACACAATAGAGACCCTATCTCCAATATATATATATATATATATATATATATATATATATATATGGCGGTACTTAGAATGTCTCCTATAGACCAGGTGTCTCGTTGGTACAGTTTGAGAAGGTTAAGGAACCTTTCAAAAGTGACAGTATGTCACCAGGAGTGGGTTTGAAAATTTACATCCTTCTCCTACTTCCTGTTCTCATTCTCTCCTTCCTGTATGTGGATGGAAGTGTGCAAATGCTATCTTAGCTCCCTGCTCCACCCCTCTGTTGACAAGTCTTCTTGCTAAGTCTCTGGAACCATAAGGCAAAGTCAACACTTTCTGTTGACAATGAAACAGCGATGAAAATTAACTTATACAATCGAGGAGAGAAGAAGTGAGGGGCACAGAGAGGGAACAGAGGGAGAGAGAGACACAGAGACAGAGAGAGAGACACAGAGACACAGAGACAGAGAGAGACAGAGAGACAAGAGAGCTAGCACTGGCCTTTGAAAATGCCATAGAATTTCTAAAAAGTGTGCAATAGAAGCAACCATAAGTGGTATAAAGAATTCTACTTTAAAATTAGTTTACTTTTGGGGCTGGAGAGATGGCTCAGAGGTTAAGAGCACTGACTGCTCTTCCAGAGGTCCTGAGTTCAATTCCCAGCAACCACATGGTAGCTAACAACCTTTTGTAATGGATTCAGACAGCAACAGTGTACTCACATACATTAAATAATTAGATAAATAAATATTAAAATAAATTAGTTTACTTTTGGTTGTTTGTTTTGAGACAGGGCTTTGTTACACAGTCCTGTCTAGACTGAAACTCACTGTGTAGACCAGGCTGACCTCAAATCTGCAGTGTTCCTTTTTCCTCAGCTCCTGAGTGCTGGAACTGCATCTGTGAACCCCGTTTGCCATATGAGACCTAGAGACAGTGTGTACAAGGTGATGACTAACGTGAAGTTTATATGACAAATGTACTTTTGTTGCTGTGGATGTAGCTTAGAGATAGTTTTACCTATCATACAGGAGGTCCTGGTTCCCTTCCCACAATATCAATAACAAACAAAACCCACAAAAACTAAAAAAATAAATCAAAAGGAAAGCTAGTACTCATTTACCACATTGTTGTGGTATTTAATATTAGTTGGGGTTTTCCACCCCCGCCTTGGATTATTTAAAAAGACACAAATCCATTATATTTATCCTAAGCCTTTGAAGCATTAAAGCATTAAAGCTGGGCAGAAATCTACCCTCTAAGCTATTGACATCTACTTCTCTATCAATAACCCCAAGCTATAACCCCCTAAATTCTGCCTTATTCTAATTGGCCAGCCCTCATGGCCATATACTCATGATTGACCTATCCCATGGCATCTTCTTCTCACTCCACTTTCTCTCTTTCTCTCCCCCTCCGCCTTCTCCCCTCCTCCCCTCCATGGTCTCTGCCTCCAACCCCCAAGCCCAGTAACCGAAGCCCTGCCTACCTCTCTTCTGCCCAGCTATAGGCTGTAGGCATCTTTACTGACCAATCAGGGATAACTTGTGGGGCAAGGTCAGATAGCATCACTTGGCGTACGTGCGGATCTCCTCGTCTGTCTCTGAGATAATCCCGGCCAGTATTTAGCATTATAATACAGAGCAGCTGACCAAAGAGGAAAAAAAAACAGTTTTTTTATATGCTAGGTAAACATACTATTAATTTGCATGACTTAGGTAATTAAATTAGGGATTAGAATGACTTATTTAATACTTTGTTATTATTATTAAGGGGGTTTGGTTTCAGTGTACAGTTCACGTTGGCCTTCAACTCACTCCATCAGCCTAGCTGGCTTCAAACTCATGACCCTACTGATTCAGCCTCTCTGGTACTAGGATTGTAGATTATGTCACACTTACTGATAGATTCTTCTTAGAGAGGGATATTAAGCCGGGCAGTGGTGGCTTTAATCCCAGCACTTGGGAGGCAGAGGCAGGCAGATTTCTGAGTTCAAGGCCAGCCTGGTCTACAGAGTGAGTTCCAGGACAGCCAGGGCTCCACAGAGAAACCCTGTCTCGAAAAACCAAATAAATAAATAAATAATAAAAAAAATTAGAGAGGGATATTAAAATATCAGAATTCAAACAAGTGGTGGCTCATGTC
This sequence comes from Grammomys surdaster, assembly GCF_004785775.1. Classification (NCBI taxonomy): domain Eukaryota; kingdom Metazoa; phylum Chordata; class Mammalia; order Rodentia; family Muridae; genus Grammomys; species Grammomys surdaster. The sequence continues at coordinate 1,515,567 of NW_021620932.1, forward strand.
TGTAATTCCACGACTTAAGAGGCTAAGGTGAGTTGGAAGCCAGCCTAGCCTACAGAGAAAACTCCAAGTTAGCCAGAGCAAGAATGAGCCACAATGGCAAAAGGCAACCAAGAATGGTATGTGACTTATGTTATCTCAGCCCTCAGGAGGTGAAGGCTGGAATGTTCTGTCCAAGGTCATCTTTGGCTACGCAGTGAATCGGAGGTCAGCCTAGAATTCCAGAGACCCTGTTTCAAAGCATAATGCAAAACAAAACAAGAACGACAAAATCGGGAGAAAGTGATTGTAAGTCTAAATCGTTTACCAGATAAGGCGGTGCATCTCGATTGTGGGCTTGATATTTGGTATATCTGACATGGGCATGTCTTTGAGGACGTTTCTGAATTGGCTTCCTTGAGGTGAGAAGACGCCGGGTCAAGCGTGGGTAACCAGGGTCAAGTCCTTGGCTGCATCAAAAGGAGAAAATGTAACGAATGCCAATATTCATAGACCTTTGCTTCCTGACTAGATGCCCGTGACCTGCAGCCCCACGATGTCATGTGCTTCCCATCACCATGAAGGATGATCTCAAACCTGGAGCTAAAATAAGTCCTTCCTTAAGCTGACCATCTGAAGTGGTTTTCACACCAATAAAGAAAGTAACTAATATGCCGTATTAAAGTAGAGACGTGTGATGTCACCAAGTGAAGCTTCCTAGGTTCCGGCCGTGGGCAGGATCAGGGCTGTCCACCTGAACCCTATGAAATAAAAAAGTTTCCTTGGCAAAGTACCTCCTGGGGAGAGAGCTTTGTACAGCTTAGATTTCGATCATCGTGTTTATGTTTCCATCTTATTTTGTTCGTTAAGCATGTGCTGTGGGGGACCTGAGACCCAGGCGGCAGAAAATCAGCCGGAAGGCAGGGGTGGCATTCTCTACAGAAGGACCCGGAGAAAACAGAAACGGAAGAGTTTAAGGAACGAATGATGCTGATTGGCTGATCTCCAAAGGATTTGGTTTTGAAAAGTAGGCTGTCTTCCCGGAGTCAGTCTAGGTGGAGGGAGGCTGCTCATTGTAAAAGCTTTTATTATGTCTAATATAGGAATCCCGAGTTCTCTATTATCATGAAAGCAACCCCCATTCTCTTGGATGGTGGCTATTAGGCATTCGCAAACCCGTGCTCTTAGGTTTGCTACACTTTCTGTTAGGTTTAGAAACTGCCTCTACCAACTAAGTCTCCCCGCCTCCAAAAACAAAGACTACGTTTCCCCATGTTTTCTAAGAGGGGCTAGAACTTGATATCAGTTCTCTGTGGCTTTTCATTAGGAATATTAACCATTATTTCAAAAAAGAAACTACGAATCTGAGAAGAGCCGTCTGGTGGCCTAAGATTCTTGTTAATTTGGCTCTCAGACAAACAATGTTACCAACAAAGGCTCCACGAAGAAAAAAAGGTAAATTGGCGGAACATTTCCTTTACACTTTAGACTTAGAATGACCCCAAGGCCCTTCCTCTTCCTGGTGTTTGGTGGTCACATGACCCTATCCCTTCTTCTCCTCCTCCTTTGCAGGTAGATTTTTCAGGCCTCTGTAATTCCTCTAGAAAAAATAAAAGTGATACCAGCTGACTCACAGACAATGCAGGTAGAGATATGGGATAAGGCTTGACTTCAATAGGAAGGGCTGGAGAAGCTAATATCAGCCAGGCCACAGGCATTGTATGTAAGAGGAAACCCACAAAAAGGGTCTATCACAACCATTGTCACCCAACCATATTTGAGCGGAAACTGTCCCTGTTATCTTGGAGACTTGGACAAATTTTATTCAGAATATGATTTCTTTCCCTCACACTCTGCCCCCCAAAATATGTGAAAACTTGTCTGGAAAAAAAAAAGTGTGACTGCACACACTAGTAATTCTAGCCCCTAGGAGGCTGAGCGTAGACTGCAAAGTCAAGGATGCCGGTGGGCGTGGTGGTTCAAGTTTGTAATCTCTAGTTTGGGAAGTAGAGGCTAGGGAAGCAGGTGTTCAAGGCCGTCCTTGGTTTTGGAGAGTTTGATGCAATCCTGGTTAACATGGGGCTTTGTCCTCTCCCTCAAAAATTAAAAGAAATATGTGAAAAGGGTGTTATAAATAGGAATATTTTTGGAACTCTTTACTGTTCCATCTTTAGTTTCAACTTGAATGAAACTGCGTAAACTGAAAAGTGTACTGTTGTATTTAAAAACAATGGCAAGGGTTAGGGCTCACTTTGTCTTCTTCTGGTGGAGACTGTGGGGTAGAGGATGGCAAGTAAGGCCTCTTATATTCTAGGCAAGTGTTCTGCTACTGATAACAGCCAAGCCTATGTTCTGGTTTTGTGATCAAATTTCTAATGTTCCTTTTCAATTCAAACTGGGGTGCGCGCGCTATAGCCCAAAGATAGAATTCTTATCTTGCAGGCTCTGGAGCTTGGCTTCAATATCAAGTATAGGGGTGGGTGTATAGAATTCCTTTGTTGAGTGCAGTAGCCGAGGGTCTACTAATTCTGCTCTCAGAAAAAAAAAAAGGAAGAAAGATTACAGATTTGGGGTCAGCCAGGCCCAAACACAAGACTCTGTTCCCTGCAAAGTTCTTTTCATGTGTGCTCTTCATCTGTTTAGTCCGTATGACAGAACACTTTTTCTTAGAGTCTGAGCAGAAGTGTACTTAGCAAAGCTAGGCCAAGCAAGTACTTCAAAGGGCTGCCTCAACTCGAGAGTGCATGTGTGCGTGTGTGTGTGTGTGTGTGTGTGTGTGTGTGTGTGTTTTGGGGGAGCAGTCTAACAGAGCATTTTTAAAAACAAAAGAAAATTCTTGATATCCGTGGGTTCCTCATCACCCCCATTTGTTTGATTTATTGAGACAGACTCTCACAACATACCCAAAGCTGGCCCAGAACCCCATGCCTATTGCCTAAGTTTCCCAAGTGCTAGAATTATAAGCAAGTGTTCCGCTACGGCCAAAGCTAGCTTGCTTGCTTTCTTTCTTTCTTTCTTTCTTTCTTTCTTTCTTTTTTTCTATTTTTTTTTTTTTTTTTTAGTTTTTCGAGACACGGTTTCTCTGTGTAGCCCTGGCTGTCCTGGAACTCACTCTGTAGACTAGGCTGGCCTCGAACTCAGAAATCCGCCTGTCTCTGCCACCCAAGTGCTGGGATTAAAGGCGTGCGCCACCACTGCCCGGCTTATATTAGTTTTTAAAAATTACCTGATGGACTGGTATGTGTGTGTGTGTGTGTGTGTGTGTGTGTGTGTGTGTGTGTAGGTTGAAGGACAGGGGGCAGGGCCCTCCTACAATTAGTCATCAATTAAGAGAATGCCTCATAGACTTGCTCACAGGCCAATCTGATGGAGGGATTCTCTCATTTGGAGATTTGTCAGTTTGTGTCAACCTGACAAAGGAACTAGTCAAACCACTTTTAGAAATGAGCTCTCTTCCTCTCAGGGGAACCACTTAGGGTTCCAGGATACAACAGACCAGCTCAGCCGCAGCCCTTCTCCATGATTCATCTCATCTGCCCTTGTTTTGTGAGGCTGTAGCCCAGGCTGTCCTCTGGAATTGTGAGTGGGCACCGCCATGGCAGACAGCTGGAGCAGTCACTAGAGCCTCCTCGTGTACAAGGATAAGCTACATGGACACTCCAGCCTTTAAGGCAATTGGCACTTCTGGTCTGGAAGGGGAGAAATGATTTCTGCAATGTTTCAGAAAAAAAGTTCATTGGTCCACTAGTAAACAATTTAAAAAATGTGTCACTGATACACAATTTCATGATAAGATCACAATTACAGCAATGAAAAACAAGGCTGGTGTAAAAGCAACAGTCATCTCTCTGGCCAGTTACAGACCAGTCCAGGCTGGTCTTGAACTTGTGATCCTTTTCCTCTGCCTCTCAAGTGCTGAGATTATTGATGTGGCCAACTGTACCTGGCTAAAAGGTTTGAATTGTATTTGTTAAAATATGGCCTATTGGCTTTCAATTTTTAATTACTTCAATTGTATTTTTTCTACTTTTCAAATTTATTCTTACAACGTGGGGCAATATACGTTTTGAGTACATGGTGTTGAGAGGGAGATGATATTGGGAAGATACTGGGGGAGTTGGAATAGGGGGTAATTACCCTTAAGATACATACATATACATTTATATGTATATATAATTTTCAAAGATTAAATAAAATATTTGACTGAAAATATTTTTTTAAATATAATATATTCTGATCAGTGTTTCTCCTCTCCTATCTCCTCCCCGAAAATATTAGTTGGAAATTTTTAAGACTTAGAAAAAAAAGCAACTACGTACCGTGACACAGTGGTTATAATCCCAGCACTTGCAATGAAGGTTCAGGGTCAGGAGTTCAAGGCCCCCTTTGGGTATATAGAGAGTTCAAGGCCGGTAGGAGCCACATGAGGTCATGTCTCAAGCAAGCAAGCAAAATGATAACAGGAAACAGGGAAAGGAAAAAGATGAGTTCTAGGCTTTGCAGAATGACACATATGGATGTGGAGAGAACACTTAGATAATTATGGCTTACATTTTAAGTCCTAGGTACCTTGCGCATACAGTAATGATACAGCACGTGAGTATCATCAGATTCAGGTCCCCAAATGGTATGTGAGAAAGATTGATGACCACCTGGGACAGCAGCATTAGGGGGTAATGGAACCTTCAAGATGTGGGGTCTGGTAGAAGTAAGCGACATCACTGAGGGAGGACTTGATGGGCTACAGACGTGGCTGAGGCTCTCCGCCTCCTTGGCCATAACGAGATGAGTCACGTGACCACCATGGAGGGCTTGGCCCTACCACGGGCCCAAAGACAATGGTGCCAACTGAGAGCACCAAATCTGCCTGCCCAAGCAAACTTTCCTTCCTCTAAGAGATGTATGTCCTCAGGTATTTTGTCACAGTAAACTTGTGACAGAAACTGCTGGGGTAGTTTAGGGAGGAATGTGTGCTGGTGTGTTCACCACCTGAGTTGGGAAGGGAATGAAATACGTGTATAAAACTCAAGCGCTGAAATCTTTCATTTCCAGTGAGAATTGGATACATCACTAGGAACTTGTTATTCCCTCTCCTCACACTAAATAACAACGAACCCCATTTGTTCCTAGCTCTGCCTACTCCAAAGCAGTATTACTAATGCTCAGAATACTCCATGTTCTGGATTTCATAAGCTGCATCCTCGTAGCACCATTTAGCTAGATTTTATTTCCTTCCTCTTTTCATTTCCTTTCCGCCCTTCCTTTCTTTCCTTTTTTTCGATAGGGACGCATATATATATATATATATATATATATATATATCCCAGGTTAACCGTGAATTGATGAAGTAGCTGAGGATGACCTTGAATTCCTGACCCTCTTTCCTCCATCTTCAGAGCGCTGGGAAGCCGGCCGTCTTACCAAGCCTGATTTACGCACTGGGTGGGGCTAGAACTCAGGACTTTGTGCATGCTAGGCAACCACTATCACCGAGTTACCCACACTAGCTCACCATTTCTGGATTTTGTTTTTGTCTCTCTGAAGGGTGGAAATTACATCTGACCTGAAGATTTGATTCGTGCTAATTTAAAAATTTTATTTTTGCCAAGATGCTTACAGGTATTGTTTCCTAGTTCAATTCTATCAGGCTAAGAGGCACATCATTTCTGGTCATATCCATCATTTCTGGTCGTATCCGTTTTAGTGATGGTAATAGGACTGACCGGGAGTCAGGTGATACAGATTCTCTGTGTTATCTTTTATCTAATTGCTTTGGCATTCCTAGTGATAGTCACCCAGATCAATTACTTTGTCGGCATTCGGTAGATTGTGATTACCTCCGGTACTTTCTCCTCTTTTTGAAAGGCATCCTCCGGGAGTAAAATAGTTAACTGCACATTTTAAAGAGGTGTAATTTAAGTCACAGTGGCACATGCCTGTAATTCCAGCAACTGGGAGGTGAAGGCAAAAGGAGTTCAAGGGTAGCCTCGGCTAAGCCAGCCTGGTTTACATGAGACTCTGTTGGAAAAAAAAAGTTACAATTTAGGGGCTGGGGATGTAACCCAGAGGCGCAGGGCTTGTCTACCTGTTCGGAACCCTGTTCATCCCATGGCTGCCGCCTCAAACATGTACCATGTAATGAGCACTGATTATTTAATACTGACAAAACCATCATCATAATCAACATAGTGATTCTGTCTCTCCAAGATATCCCTTTACTCTTTTATATATTTGGAAATATTCATTCATTCATTGTTTTTTAAAAAAACCCCACAAAGAAATCAGGATTGTGGTTGGAACAGTTGCTCAGCAGTTATGAACATTGACTGCTCTTGCAGGGGACTGAGGTTTGGTTTCCAGCTGACAATTTTCATAACTCCAGTTCTAGGGGGATATTACACCTTCTTCTGAACTCTATGATTAGACGGCATGCGTGTGTTGCACGTACCTGCACTGAGGCAAATCACTAATCAAATGTAAAACAAACAAAAAAACTCAACATTTTGTGAGGTAGACCAGTGGAGCTTAGGACTTGGGTCCTGAGGGTTGGGTCTAATGAAGGAAATATGGGGAAGGGTCAGGAATGACTATTAGTCATTAGTCACAGCGACAGGTAGGTTGTATTGTTTCTTGAACAGGGAACACTAAAGGATAAACTTGGAGAGTTCACTTCGAACCTGTTTAAGTTTTAGGACCAGTGTACACAGCAGCAGAAGTGCCAAATAGGCAGGTGTTAAAAGGAACAGCTAGGATCAGCTCAGAAACTATATATTAATTACAGAATGGTAAGAGAAAAGGCTCATGGGAGAGAAGTGCTGAACGATTCTGATATTTTACGGTTGTATAGAGGAGGAGAGAGAAGCTGTTGTGCGTGGAAATGCACACCTGTAATCCCAGCACTCCGGAGGCAGAGGGAGCAGCATGGTTGCAAAGTTTGGCAGTCCTTATCTACAGAGGGATTTCCAGACTAGGCAGGGCCATGCAGCTAAAGCCAGTCTTAAAACAAAGGAAGAAACAAAAGAAGATGGTACCCCTGCCCAGAGAATGGCATTTCTGAGTTTAAAGCCGAAGACTGGCCTATGGACTCAAACCAAACAAAAGCTGCCCCCTGAGGACTCCTGGTGGCTACCTGACTGGAAGTGTCCAGTGATCTCTAAGCCTCAGGATACCTTTCTCGGAAGCTCTAGTTATTCATTAAATTAAAGCAAAGTACTATTACAGCTATTTTCCTCTGTACATATGGCTAGCCTATCCAATAGCGATAGAAAGTTATAACCACTTTTTTTTTTTTGAGACCTAGTCTTGCCTGTCTCAGCTTCCTAAGTTGGACAATAAAACACATTATCATCATTAGGATGAAAAAAAACCTGGATATTTCAGACACGAACAGCTTTTTATTTGGTTCTGTTTGTTGTTTCCTGTTGGACACACAGGGTCTCATTGCACAGCCTCTGGCTTGGCGACCTGGGACTTACTGTGTAAATCAGGCTGGTCTCTAATTTGCAATGTTCTGAGATTATAGGTGCTCATTACCACGCTTAGCCTCTTGAAAATAAAATTAAAAATACTTTAAGTAGACAAGGCCTCACTATGTTGCCAAGAGAATCATCTGGGCTCAAGCCATCATCCTGCTTCAGTCTTCCTCCTTCTCCTCCTCTTCTTCTTCCTCTTCCTCCTCTTCCTCCTCCCCCTCCCCCCTCTTCCTCCTCCTCCTCCTCCTCCTCCTCCTCCTCCTCCTCCATCTCTTCCTTTTTTCTTACTGTCTGTAACTCTAGGGAATTGAATGTCCCTTTTTGTCCTTCATGAACCCAAAGCACACATGTGATTCACAGACATAAAAAAACCATTTATATAATATAAACATATAACTAAAAAAAAACCCTGACTAGTATGAACACTGAATTTAGAACATTTTGGGGTCACTAAATAATGGCTCTTCTTTTAAGGAATTACCAACTTGAAAATGATTAAGAATGAACTCCTTCCATTTGAGATATCCCTGTTCTTTGTTTTCTTGGGATGAGGGTCTTGCCATGTTGGCCAGGCACATCTAGAACTAGCTAGATCAAAGACCATCCTTTCTCAGCTTTCCTAGTAGCAGAGATTAAAGGCATGTACTGCTATACCAGGTTTGTGGAGTAATTTTTCAGTGTTTTGAGAAAAGGGTAACCCTAATTCATATAGGTGAGGCTGGTCTCAGACTCACACTGTAGCCCAAAGTGGGCTGGAACTCCCTAATGTACCTTAGGCTGACTTTGAAACTGATTCCCATGCCTCATCTCCCAGGTACTTGGGTTACAGACCTGCACCACACCTGGTTTAGGTGATGCTGGGAAGCCGGGGCCGCCTGGATGCTAGGCAGGCACACAACCAAGCTACATCCACAGCCCATCCTTCAAATCTGCAGAACTAGATCTGCTTGCTACCCATGAATCTGTCATGACCTAATACACTAATACTGTGTGTGGGCCCATATGTACTCTGCAGCCACCAAAGAGTGATCAAGATGTTTTTTAGCTGGGCTTGGTGGTACATACCTATAATCCTAGCACTCTGGGAACTGAGACAGGAGGATTTTAAGTCTAACAATATCTGTACCTGATGGCTCAAGCCCATTGTCCTAGCACAAGGCAAAAGAATCACAAGCTGGAAGCCAGCCTAGCTTACAACGTGAAACCAGTCTTAAAAAGCAAACAACTAAAAAGGACTCAAAGCCTTTCTCCCGTGGTTTCTGGCCCATCGAGAGTGGGAGGCCTGGAAGGAAGATTATAGGAAGCCCTGCACTGCACGGAGCAGGATGGTGACACTCGCACTCAGTTCAAACCCGTCTAGTTTCCCATCTTCTACGTTTTCACATTTATTTACTTATTAGTGTGTGTACATGCCAGTGCACACGTGTGAAGGTCAGAGGACAACCTGTGGGGGTAGGTTCTCTACTTTGACCATGTGCATTCCAGGGACCGAACTCAGGGCATCAGACTTGGCAGCAAGCAGCTTTACCTGCTGAACCATCTCTCTGAACCTCAACTCTACTTTTTTTTTTTTTTTTTTTTTTTTTTGGTTTTTTGAGACAGGGTTTCTCTGTATAGTCCTGGCTGTCCTGGAACTCACTCTGTAGACCAGGCTGGCCTCGAACTCAGAAATCCGCCTGCCTCTGCCTCCCGAGTGCTGGGATTAAAGGCGTGCGCCACCACCACCCGGCTCAACTCTACTTTTTAATGTTGGGCCATTAATTTACTCTAATTTACCTGCTCTCTCCCGGAGAGCATGCAGGCATGCTCTTTTAAAGATTTATTTATTTTATGTATGTTTGTGTATGTATGTATGTATGTATGCATGCATGCATGTATGTATGCATTTAATGTACACTGTCCCTGTCTTCAGACACACCAGAAGAGGGTATCGGATCCCATTACTGATGGCTGTGAGCCACCGTGTGGTTGCTGGGGATTGAACTCAGGACCTCTGGAAGAGTTAAGTGTTCTTAACCACAGAGCCATCTCTCCAGCCTGAAGCCATGCTCCTGACAGTGTTGTCTTTCTGCAAGTCCATCTTTCTCTTTTAGGATCCCTTCATTTTTTATACAGTGTGTTTTGCTCACTTGTCTGCTCCACAGCCAGGTGCCCCAGGACTCATGGGACCCCCTGGAGCTGCAGTTTTGGATGGCTGTGAGCTGTCAAATGGGTGTTGCAAATCCAATCTGGGTGCTCTGCAACAACAACTGCTCTTACCTGCCAGGCCCTTGTTGCTGTCTTAACTCTCCGGCTCCAACTGAGACTACAATCTCTTTATTAAGCTCCTTAAAGCAAGCCAACGGAAGGGAACGTAAAACAAAAAATAAAGATGGGGTGGGGGCGGAGCTCAGCTGGTAGCACTCACAGAGCCTTGGGGTCCAGCCCTACCACCACCAAGCAGGATTTGGTGGTGAACACAAGTAATCCTAGACTAGGGAGGTAGAGATGGGAACATCAGAAATTCAGAGTCATTTCTATTTCTCATTCCGTAGCGTTTGAGGCCAGCTTGGGACACGCAAAAACCAAAACCAATCAACCAAAAGACAAAGGCAAAAACCAAAACCAACCAACCAAAAGTCCCAATGATAACCTCATAATCCAGTAGTTCTCAACCTGTTCTCTCTTTGAGGGGACAGGTTGACGAATCCTTTCACAGCGATCACCTGAGACTTCTGGAGAACAGATATTTACATTACAATACACAACACTAGCTAAACTACAGTTACACCATCGTAAAGATAATTGTATGGCTCTGGGGTCACCACATGATGAGGAGCTGTATTAAAGGGCCTGCATTAGAAAGGCTGAGAACTACTGCCTAATTAAGGAGGCAATGTGAAGACTACCTTCAGAACTTGGGTTTGTGGCCAACCTGGGCTACGAGTTACCCCTGCCAGCATGTCTATTTGTCTATTTTTCTCTCTCTCTCTCTCTCTCTCTCTCTCTCTCTCTCTCTCTCTCTCTCTCTCAGCTCAAATGGTGCTGACATATGCTAGTTTATCATATTAATATTCTAGGTATCCAATGTGAAATTATGTTGCTATTTGACCTGACAGGAAATTGGAAGAATAACAAAATTTCCCAAACAGAAGTTCTCTTTGCTTTAATCCTTACAAAAGAAGAAAGGAAACTGACAGTAATCATCTGAGTATCATGGTGCTGGACTTTCATGCAGAGCCTTGTACTGCTTCACTGAGATACACTTCCAGCCCCCAAATTAACTTGGAAATAAGACCGATCTGTTTTTTGTTTTGTCTGTTCTGGTTTTTGATAACAAGGTCTTTGTAGCCCAGGCTGGAATCCTGCTGCGTCCACCTCCCAAGTGCTTTCTGCTTCCTTCAGTCTTCCTGACTGAAGCATTCATTCAGTTGAATGCTTGTCTAGGATGCATGAGGTCCTGGCTGGGTTCAATCCCCAACCTGAGGTGGGAAAAAGTACAAAGTCTTTACTTTGTTGTAATCTTGCCTTTGGACAAATCTTTCTGTTTATGTCTAACTGTGACTTGTGGGTGGGTGATATAACATAGTGGTGGGATATTTGTCTAACAAGTTCACCTCCATAGGTTCCACTCCGAGTCTGTTCTTTCTTGGCTGTTCCAGCTCCTCCTCTATGGTACTGGACTTGAATACTTATAAGATGTTAAGTCCCAACTCTACCACCGCCATACACACATCCCAGACTTCTCCCTTTCAATCACACAGGTGCTGGGATTTTAGGCATACTGCCATTCCTAGGGGAACATATATGGCAAGTCAGAACCCATTATATTACTTCCTTTCCCACTGAACAGCTATGTGGTTGACACTGCTCCATGACAAACAATGACACAACTTTATAGCAAACTGAACAAACGTCAATGGAAAAGCAGAATCCTGCCAGATTTTACTGGCTAATGAGAATATGAAATATATGAAAAAAAAAAAACTCATAAAACACCAAAACTGACTCCACCTTGGTATTTGTCCACCACTGTAGGGTGTTAGAAACATTCTACAGTAGACTTTACAAAAGACTCCTTAATACACCTTTAATCTCAGCACTGAAAACTCTGTGAGTTCAAAGCCAGCCTGGTCTACACAGTGAGTTCCAGAATAGCTAAGGCTACACAGTGAGACCCTGTCTCTAACAACAATAAGCAAAAAAAAACAACACAATCCCCCCAAATGAAAAAACTTAATATATAGTTTATTACTTTACCAATGTTAGTGTGTTGGCTGTGTGGATACAGGTGCATGCGTGTCACGGTGGGTGTCCTGAAGGGGCCAGAGGAGCCTTCAGGAGTTAGCTCCCTTCCTCCTGCATCTGGGTCCTGGTTTGGAACTCAGATCATTAAGTTTGCAGTCACTGAGCCATTTCAATGGCCCCAAAAATGATTTTTAGTGTGAGAGATGCCAGGGGTTAGGGTATTTTTATGATAATATGTAATCTCACAATTTATATAGTTCAGAAAGCTTACTCACCAAAATACTTAGAAGCCAAACCTTTAAGAAATGAATACAGAGCTAAACTGAGAATTCTCATTAGAGGAAGCACTTAAAGAAATGTTCAAAGTCCTTAGTCATCAGAGAAATGCAATTCAAAACAACTCAGAGGTTCCATCTTACACCCATCAGAATGGCTAAGATCAAAATCTCAAGAGACAGCACATGCTGGTGAGGAAGAGGAGAAAGGGGAACACACCTCCACTGCTGCTGGGAGTGCAAACTGGTACAACCACTTTGGAAATCAATTTGGTGGTTTCTCAGAATACTGGGAATAGTCCTACCTCAAGACCCAGGTATACCCCAGGTATACCACTCCTGGACATATACCAAATGATGCTCCACCATCCCCCAAAGACACTTATACAACTATGTCCCTTTTTTTTTTTTTTTTTTTTGGTTTTTCGAGACAAGGTTTCTCTGTGTAGCCCTGGCTGTCCTGGAACTCACTCTGTAGACCAGGCTAGCCTCGAACTCTCGAACTCAGAAATCCACCTGCCTCTGCTTCCCAAGTGCTGGGATTAAAGGCGTGCGCCACCACTGCCTGGCCACAACTATGTCCATAGCAGCTTTATTCATAATAGGAACTGGAAACAACCTAGATGTCCCTCAACTGAAGAATGAATAAGAAAGTGTCGTATGTCTGCACAATGGAATACTATTCAGCTATTAAAAACAAAGACATCCTGAATTTTGCAGGAAGATGGATAGAACTTGAGAATATCATCCTGAGTGAGGTATCTCAGACCCAAAAGGACATTCATAGTATGTACTCACTGATAAGTGCTTATAAGTGGATATTAGCCATAAAATATAGGTACCATGCTACACCCCACAAACCCAAAGAAGCTAAACAAGAAGGAGGGCACAAGTGAGGAAACTTGAATCTAAGTTAGAAGGGGGAATAAGGGTTGGAGAGATGGCTCAGTGGTTAAGAGCACTGACTGCTTTTCTGGAGGTCCTGAGTTCAATTCCCAGCAACTAAGTGGTGGCTCACAACCATCTGTAATGGGATCTGATGCCCTTTTCTGGTGTGTCTGAAGCTACACTGTATTCATATACATAAAATAAATATTTAAAAAAAGAAGGGGGAATAGACCAGTTATAAGAGGGAGATGGAGGGAGAGAACAGGGTGGGAGAGGGGATGGGGAAGGGAGTGAGGAAGTTCAGGACCAGGTATGGGGAGGGACAGGAGAGATGGCCAGATGGCCATGAAAATGAATGGAAATCTGCAACTGACAAGGGTGGGGAGGTGGGGGGCATGTCCAGGACGAGTCTGAGACCTGGGATAAGGGAGGCACCCAAGAATCAACAGGGTTAACCTTAGCTGTGACTCACAGTATTGGGGATATGGAACTTGAAAAGGCTACCTCCTGTAGCCAAGCAGGAACCCCAGTGGAGCGATAGGGACACCAATCTACCCACAAAACTTTCTACCACAAATTTATCCTGTCTACAAGAAATGCAGGCACTGGGGAGGGAGCAGAGACTGAGGAATGGCCAATCAATAGCCCAATTTGAGATCCATCCCATGGGCAAGCACCGATCTCTGACATTGTGCTTACAGACAGGACTCTAGCATGGGTGTCCTCTGAGAGGCTCCATCCAGTACCTGACTCAAACATACAGAACAGCTTGGGGACTCTTATGAAGAATAGAAGGAGGGACAGTGGGTCTCTAAAGAGACAAGAACTCCACAGGAAGACCATCAGGGTCAACTAACCCCGGGCTCTCAGAAACTGAACCACCAACCAAAGAGCATAGATGGGCTGGACCTAGGCCTCCCCGTACACATGTAGCAGATGTCCAGCTTGGTCTACATGTGGATCTTGAACAACTGGAGCCGGGGCTATCCCAAAAGCCTGTATGTGGGATATTTTTTCCAGCTGGGCTACCTTGTCTGGCCTTAGTGGGAAAGGATGAGCCTAGCCTCCCAGAGGCTTGATGTGTCACAGTAGGAGGTATACTCAGGGAGGCCCCAACCTGTTCCGAGGAGAAGAGGAAGGGGGAGTGGGGGGAAGGATTGTGGAGGGGGTGACCAGGAGGGGAGCAATGAGTGGGACGTAAAGTGAATACGTAAAAACTATACAATCTAGTCAGGAGATAGAAGACATTTATTTTATAACAAAATACATAAAACCACATAAAGTATATGACCATTTATACTTTATATGTTGAGTATACTAAAATTTGTTAATTTACCATTAGTTAAAATAAACATTAAGTTACTTATATTTGAAAATATCAAGTACATGATTGAAATGAACCTTTCTCCCCACCAGACACAGCACTTCAGGAGTACATGATAACACAGGCCCACTCCAATGAGAGCTGAGGGCCTGGCTGGTGCGGCGTTGATGGAGGGGCCTGGCTGGGTTAGGCTCCAGCTCTCTGCAACACCAAACACTAAGCCTTCATCTTTTGATTCTTAGGCCATTCTTGTGCTTCCTTTTTAGTCTGAAAAGGAAAAAGAAGAAGAGTCTATTAAATAAAGTGATCCCAAGGAGGAGGTGACTCAGAGGACTGCACACCTACCTGGGGTATCTTGTGTACGCTAGACAAAACCCAAGTCTCTTTAATTCATGCAACTATCATGCATGTGACACAGCACTTTTAGGTTAGGGTTGCTGAGTCCTTTATACAAAAATGAGCACCTACTTAGTTGATGTGGGGGTCTTTTCCTGCTTTGAGCTTCAGGTGGTAGTGCAACAGGCAATTCATGGCCACCTAAGCCAGCACAGCCCCTGACTTCCCAGCTCCTTGTCTCAAGCCCAAGCTTAACAGGGAAACTCAAACAGGAAGAGTGAGAGAGAACTTGAGAGTGGGAAGAGTTCCAAGAGAGGGCTGTCACTGTGCTGCCTTTTCTGAGGGCCTCTATGGTTCTGGAATTGGATGGAAACTGAGATCATCTTTATTGAGATTGGGTGAGATATGGGCTGAGCTGGTAAGGAGACCACAGGCCTGTACAAGCTCCCCTGCCTCAACAGGAAAGTTAACAATCTATTGCAGAGGAGGAGCTACTGTCCAGGCACACCAAGGCTCTGGCTGGCTTTGAACTCATTTAGCCAAAGAAGATCTTGAATTCATAATCTTGCATCAATTTCCTGAGTGCTGGGATTACTGGGAACACGTGTCAGTCCTTCCAATCTGATTTCAGTTATTTAGACTTTGTTTAGCACAGGTTTTAGTACACAGCAAAACCAAAGGGCAGGCATAGATATCCGCCCCCCGCCCCATTGCAACACATGATGGTCTTGAACTCTAGCCGAAGATGGCATTAAACCACCGACCCTACAGCCGTCTCCTAACTGTTCAGATTATCCACATGAGCTACTGTACCCTGTTTATGCAATGCAAAAACCCTGGACTTCTTGAGTGCTTGGCAAGTACTCTCCCAGTGAGCTACCCCTTCTCCATACCCACATCCTTCACCACAGTGGCACATCTGTTACAGCTGCTGAAGGCCAGAGTGTCTGTTAGAGTCACTGCTGATACAAATGCTTTGGTTTTGGGCAAATATCTAAAGATATGAATATTACAATATAGTATTATACAGAATAATTTCAGTGCCCATAAGACATGCTCATGGGAGAGAATGGTCTATGTTTTTCTTATCATGTTTCTGGCTAGTTTTTGGTACTTAGCATTATTAGGACTGGCTATGTAGGTTAGGTTGTGAGTTATTCCCAATTGGCTTTAAACCAGCAAGCCCCAGAGGACCCTGAACTTCTGATACGCCTGTCTCCATTTCCCAAGTGCTGAAAATGTGGTTTGCTCTCCCATATCTGATTTATGTGACACTCGAGATGGAACCCAGGGCTTCCTGAATGCTAGGTAAACACTCCAACTAAATCAATCAAGTGAGTTACATTCTCAACCCCCAAACTTGGAATTGTTCCTAATTTTTGAAAAAGATATTGGAGAATTGATATAATTTCATTCTTAAAGGTTTGGTAGAATTTACCAGTTAAATCAATTGGGTCTAGTTTTTGTTATTTTGAGATAGGGTTTCTCTATATAGCCTTGGCTGTCCTACGTGTGTAGACCATGCTGGTCTTGAACTCAGAGATCCACCTGCCTCTGCCTCCCAAATACTGGGCTTAAAGGTGTGTGTCACCACTGCCTGGCATTATTGTTTTGATAGATATAAGTCAATTCACATTTAAAAAGACTTATCTTTATTATTCTCCATTTTGTATATGTGTGCTTATGTGTAGATATGTGCACTTGAGTGTAGGATCACCTGGAGCTGGAGGTACAGATGGCTGTGAGCCACCTGACTAGGGTACTGGGAACCGATCTTGGTTCTTATGCTGAGTCATCTCTTCTGCTAGTTTCTGATTAGGTTTATTAATAGGAAGCAGAGAGGGTTTGCAGGTGCAGAGAGGGAGAAGGTGGGTATAATTCCCTTTTCTTTTTGTCTGGTTATAGTTTGATAATAGCTAAAGTCCATGACTACAACAGCAGTTTCCACAGAAAGTCCATCATCTCTTACGCCCTTCTGAGTCCTGGGAATGGTTATAGCATTGGAAATCCTGTCTGTTTTATCACTTGGTTTCCATGTGCTTGTAGCAGCAGTTCTCTCAGACTGTGGCATGTCCCCTTAAGGGGCTTTGTAGTCCCCCTCATAGGGTTGTTAGGAGAGTAAATGGCACAATGCATAAACACTTAAACCTCAAACGAGGTACCCCACAGTCCCCTTTGTCCCTCTCTTCTGCTTTTTTGAGACAGTTTGCTGTTAAGATGAGACTGGTCTGTAACTGGTGGTCATCCTGTCTCAAGCCTCAGTTCAAAGTCACCCCTACTCTAGCAGGCCTGCTCTGGACCTCAGGATTTCTTTTAGTGCTCATGAAGCCTGTACGAGTGTTACTGCTATTGAGATAGAGTTTCACATAGCCCATGCAGGCCTCCAGTTAGCTATGATGTTGGACTGGTGATGTACCCAGTACTTGGAAAGCAGAGGTAGGAAGACCAAGAGCCAAAATGGACACATAGTGAATTCAAGGCCAGCCTGTGCCACACTGGACCATATCTTCCTTCCACAGGAAGTGCGACAAGAACTAGCCGTGTAGCTGAGGCTGGTTTTGAGATGCTGATCCTCATGCCCTCAGTTCCTAAGTGCTAGGATTACAGTACAGCCGCCATGCTGTGTCAAGGACTGATTCTAGGGCTTCCTGAATGCGAGGCAAGTGCTCTACCAACTGAGCCACATAGCCAGCCCCAAGCCTTAGTACTTAACTAAATCATTACAGTCGTTTACTTGAATCATCTACTTAATAAGCTGTGCATTCTCTGTGGGAAGTCATAAACTGATGTTCAATGAAGGGTGGTTTAATGAACAAACATATCTCTACTGTTAACTTTTAATCTAAATGTGATCTGTAATAATCAGAGTATTTGGCAGCAGGTCTCTATCTATGTAAGACCACGTGTTGACACTGGATAAAATTGGATATTAATTAATTGGATTAAAAATTTGGATATCCAATTAATATTTCTTAAAAAAAAACCTTTAAAGGTGAAGCAGATTGTTTTGGAACTTTTTCTGATTGGGATTCAAGTCAAGCTTTAAAGATTACATTTTAAAATAATTTCTGTGTATTGTTGACATTTGATAAGTATTAGAAAGAACTTAATTTTAAACTTATTTCTTGTAAACTTTTTTTTCCCCCAGTTTTTCTAGACAGGATTTCTCCATGTTGAAGGAAACCCTGGCTGCCCTGACTCACTTTATAGACCTGGCTGGCTTCGAACTCACAGAGATCCATCTGCCTCTGCCTCTCGAGTCCTGTGATCAAAGGCATGCACCACCACGCCCAGCTTTAAATTTTTTCTATACAAACATTTTTCTCCATATCTTGTTTCTGTTTGTTTGTTTTTTGAGATAGGGTTAATGGTGCATTTCTTTAATTCCAGCAATTAGAAGGCAGAGACGGGTGGATCTCTCAGAGTTCCAGGCTTGGATGATCTATACAGATTTTCAGACCAGCAAAATCTACAAAGTGAGATCCTGTCTTAAAAGGGGGTAAACAAAATAAAAAAAGAAAGAAAAGCCATCCGGGCCGGGCGGTGGTGGCGCACGCCTTTAATCCCAGCACTTGGGAGGCAGAGGCAGGTGGATTTCTGAGTTCAAGGCTAGCCTGGTCTACAGAGTGAGTTCCAGGACAGCCAGGACTACACAGAGAAACCCTGTCTCGAAAAACCAAAAAAAAAAAAAAAGAAAAAGAAAAGAAAAAAAGAAAAGCCATCCCTCCATGCATGCATCCATCCCTCCATCCATCTATCATCCCTCCATCCATCCATCCATTCGACAGTGCAGCTCCAGCTCCCTGCACCCCCTTTATCTCTACTTCCATTGGTTGGATCGCATTACCCTACCTTCCCTAACCGTTCCCATGGGGAGGGTCTGTCATCTCCTCCAGTCTGTTTCTATACCTGCCAATTCTCCTGCTTCAGTATATTGTGAATTTCTCTTGAATTATGAAACAGATAATCCTGTTTCTGCTTCCCAGGGGCTGGGATACAACCATGAACCACCATGTCCAGTTGAGACTATTTTTTTTAAGAGATATAACCTACATGAATGAATCTTGAAGACACTACATTGAGTGAAATAATCCAGAAAGGTAAATCTAAATCAGATAAGTTCCTGTGAGCAGAGAGTCGATGATGGTTACCGATGGCTGGGGGAGAGGGAAGGGAGTTATTTAATGGTCTAGAGCTCCAGTCCTGCAGAATGGAAATACTCAGAGGTTTGTCTTACAAGGTTGTATATACTTAACACTACTAAACTATACATGTACAATGGTTAAGATGGCAGAATGTACATTCTGTATTACAACAGAGAAAAAAGGAAAATGTAAGTTTAAAAAAAAAACACCTTGAGAGATGGGCTTGAGGACACGTACGTGTAATGCCAGCATTAGGAGGCTGAGGCAGGAGGATCAATAAGAGCTCAAGGCTACAGGCTGAGGATGCAGCTCTTGTTGAGCTTGCCTAACATACACAAAGCCCTTTGTTTGAGCCCAGCACCAGGTAAATCCGAGTGGCAGTGTACCCACAATCTCAGCACCTGGCTGACAGAGACACCCAAGGCTATCCTCTACACAAGTGTCAGGCCACCCTTGGACCCCTACGACTTTGGAGATGGGTGAGAATGTATTATTTCCTGATAGTTACATAAACTGTTATATCAGTTATGTGTTTTGCTATATATTTTTTATTCTATAGCCTTCTATACTTAACAGGAAAGATGTTTTTACTTGGAATACTACCATTTAAAAATTCCCCCAAGGCCTAGGCAGTGGTGGCTTATGTTTTTAATCCCAGCAGTTGGGAGGTGGAGGCAGGTGGATCTCTGAGTTCAAGGCCAGCCTCATCCAGAGAGTGAGTTTCAGGACAGCACTATGTGCAGAGAAGCCCTGTGTGAGAAGAACAGAGACTGTCCACGTGGTGAGTGACAGGCTCATGCCTGCCATCCTAGCACTGCGGCAGGAGCTTTGCTAAGAGTTTGAGGCTGCTCTCCACAGTGAGTGTAAGGCTACCCTGACTATAAAATGACACTATCTTAAAAACCAAAATACCCAGCTGGAGAAACCGCTCATCGGTTAAGAGCACTGACTGCTATTCCACAGGTCCTGAGTTAAATTCCCAACAACATGGTGGCTCAAAACCGTCTGTAATGGGATCTGATGCCCTCTTCTGGTGTGTCTGAAGACAGCTACAGTGTACTCATATACATTAAATAAACAAATGAATAAATAATAAATCTGAAAAAAAAAAGAAATACCAAACCAATCCAAGGCAAACCAAGCTAAGCCTCCTCAGTACTATATATGGGGCAGGATGGTGAGCTCCCATTCCCACAGATCTTGGGCAGGTGCTCAAGCATCACCTTTTCAGGAGGCTAGACCTTCTCAACCCTCACCCTCCTTCCTGTTTTGTTTCTCTCTACGGAATACACCATGCTTTCACACCCTATATAGTTTACTATGAGTCTTGCAGGCAAGGTCTCACTATGGAGCCTAGACTCCTTGAACTGGCAAGCCTCCTACCTCTGTCTTCTGAGTGCTGGGATCATAGCACATCAGGCCTAGCTCTTTACCACAGCTCTGAATTTTGGGCAAACCCAGGGCCTGGTGCATGCTGGGTCAATGCTCTACCACTGAGCTCCACCCCTGCCTGTGTTAGACACACAAAAGCTCATAAATGTAAGGAGTTAGTGTGCAATGTCTCAGTATGTAATTTATAATATTCAAATCAGAGCGAATCCCTTAAAATATTTGTGGTGAAAGAAGAAACTTCCGTTGACTTATAGTCCATCTCCATCTGGAGCATAAGCAGGGGTTCCAAAGCACTGGCCTATACTATCCCTCAGCACAAGGAATGCAGGCATGCAGCCTGGATCTGCCACAGCAGACACTGCTCAGTCCTCTGTGAGTCTGAGCATGAGGTCTGAGAGGTGATGCACAGTGCTTCTCCCAGGTCATATCAAAGACCGTACAGGACAACAGGGCTACATCATGGCTGTAACTAAACCAGGAAGCAAGGTTCTTCACCAGAAAGACAATGTACACCTCTAAGGAACAGTCAAACAGGAAGGCACACAAGTAACACATTCAGTTGTATGAAGTTTAACTCATTTTTATTTAGATCCTACATAGCACTGGCCAGCCTGGAATCTGTGGCAATCTTCTTGCCTCTGCCTCCCAATTGTTGGCATAAAAATTGGGACTACATTGCATTCAAACTCAGTTATCACCCACAGATATGTATGTTGGGGCCTTCCATGAGTGAACTGTTTTCTTCTGATAGGGTTTGTGTGTGTGTGTGTATGTTTGTAACCTAAGCTGACCTTGAACTTGTGATCAGGTTGCACTCCTGTTGCAATTGCAATGACAGGTATGTATCATCATATCTAGCTATTGGGAAACGTCTGCCTTTGCTCATATAGTAATTATAATTTATGCTACCTAGAATTACATTAGGATTGAACATATGATTTCTCATCTACCGAGGATCTTATTCTCATTGGCTACTACCAAAATGTGAACAAATGCCAAGAAAATTATGGTGGTTTTGATAGGTTGATTTGACTCATAAAATGAGGAAGTCTTCATTTCCAGATAGTTTGTCTAGTGACGTGTTATTACTAGTGTATTAGCAAAGCTTTAACTTCGAGAAATTATTTTGGAGTGGATTATCAGTTTTTAATCTATTATCAACTCTTGATTAGTATGAAGTGATGAGTATAACATGGACCACGGATTGACAGGAATGCCCATAGTCTGTATATGGGTTAGATACTGAATTAGATATTTTAATAGAAACAAACAAGATAAAGAAATATAAGCACATTACAATAGAGTGAGTGTGGCACACAACGGCAAGTTACTCAATGTTGGACCCTTTAAAAACTTTTCGAACTCTGAACAGACCGTGGATAACATTTTTGGGCATCATGATTCAGATATACAAGCAGCTACTCTTTATTTTGGTAATCCCATCTTTAGATAAACAGTGGTATCTCTTTCATTCTACTATCCTAAACAGTTTTTGGCCCTTCAGCCCATACAGTGGTGCTGTGTGTAACTAAGTTTGATATGCCTCCTTCAGTTATTAACACAATTAACCTTTTAAGTAAGAAGAGTCCCTGGCCCCTGCCCAAAGAGAGTTTCTGAGATCCACTGCCCCTGCCTACTGAGTGCTGGGATTAAAGGCATGTGCAGTCACTGCCTGGCAGAGTCCTTATTTTAAATTCACCACTCACATAAGTTCTTTCAGATGAAGCCAATTTCCATTTATTTATGTATGTAACATCACTGAGGCATACTTAATGATTATCTTTTATTACTGTGAACACTGCTTTAATTATTATGTGCTTGCGCTTGCTTAAGCTAATTATATTTATAATTTTATAGAGAAACAGTACAAATTAATAAAAATACTTTAATTGGTACAATGTTAACAGGTCCCAAAGTAAACCACTCCACATTTTGTAAGACACTCAGAGAGCTGCTGTGAAAACACATGACCAGATTACCTGGAGCCCTACCAGAAGTAACTCATTAGTCCCAGGGGGATTGTGGAGCCGATCAATTGATAAGACAAAAACCTTTGTGTCATCTAGAGGTAGCCAGCTAAGGCACGAATCTCTAACTAGGGGATTCTAACACACTGAGCAAGTTTGTTAAAATGAGCAGGAAGAGTGACTGATAAAAGCAGACAAAGTAAGCCTGCTGGATTACTCTTGGCATCCAGAAAAAGAGCTGGAGATTAAGACTCTATTAGTGTTTAACCAGCACAACTTCTAAGGAAGAAAAAGACTGTATTTAGTAGACATAATTACTCTGTTTTCCAAAATGCTACGGGCTAGGACACAAATATGGATTTCTAAGTCTTCATAGGTAGAGCCCAACTTCAGGGAGTTCCAGTTGGTCTGGGTTTATATGGACAACACATGAGACTGTTGAGACTGTCTGGGATCATTCGCCCCTTACTCCCTCATCCCAGCATCACTCAGAAATGTATTTCAAAGAATTTAACACTAAACTATATATGGAAGAGGCTACAGTAGTATTTCTGACTTTAGAAATAAAAATTAAATCGTTCTTTTTTTTTTTTCAGCTAGGTTCTCTCATTTTGTAGTCTAGGCTGGTCTGAAATTCACTATGTAACTCATGGTGGCCTCAAACTTAAGGCAAGCCTTCTGCCTCAGCCTCGCAAGTGCTGAGAACACAGGGAGATTATCATGCCCAACTGAGCTGCAGGCTTCTGAGAGAGAGGTATCCATTGGGAACTGCTAGTTGCACAGGCACTGCTAAGTCTAGTTTGCAGATGGCGCTCACTTTCCAGAGCTTAGTTCTCTACTGAGTATTAATACTGGTTTAAGAGCTACTTAGACAAGCAAACTGGAGAGATAAAGAACTGATGTCTTCACTGACAGCAAGTGTATACACTTAGAAAATGGATTAATAAAGTTATTGCTAGACCTCTGCATAATACTATCCAAATTAGCTTAAAACAAATATGATTGAGAAGAAAAAATGTATTTAGTGAGAAGTAGAGATTAAAATTCTAAATATCTTTAGCTGTACTTACAAACAGCGTTGGTTTAGGTATAAATATATTATCTTCATGTTCTCTTGGCATGTTCAAAGTCTTTGCTTGATTTTCTGTCCCACTTTTTGATTCCATTTTGGTAAGAAGTAAGTTGTTCTCAGAATGTTTATTACACATACTAGTGATGATCTGCTTCATAGCTGCAAATTCCTGTTGATGTATGAAAACAAGAAAACAAGAAGTATGATTCTGGCAGTCAGACTAATAATGATTGACATTAAAGCATTGCTTTCTATAAGTACAGGAAATATTTAAATAATTATGTCATATGTAAGTTGTGAAAGTAAAACATTAATGTCTAACAATAATGCATATAATTCTTAAAATAGTAAATATGACATTACTTTTAGCATTGCAACTAACTTTTTTGTTTGTTTGGAGACAGGGTTTCTTTGTATAAGAGCCCTGGGTGTTCTTAAACTCACTCTGTATACCAGGCTGATCTTGGACTCAGAGATCTCCCTGCCTCTGCCTCCCAAGTGCTAGGTACAACACAATGGGGTTTAATTTGCTAGTGGCTGCTAGTTTTTCTGCATATGAGAGTCACACATGGAGGTTGAACAAATAGCCCATGATGTGTGTGTGTGTGTCACAGGTACAGTGACACAATTGCTGTGGAATGCATCCGGACTTCTACCGCAGTGTTCTGCAGACTTTTGTTGAGTAGATGGGTTAATTATTCTTTAATTGCTAGAAATAAAACCCAGGCCTTGTGCATGGCAGGCAGTCAGCCTGATGATGCTCTCCTTCCTCTTCTGCCATCTATTACCTCGTGAAGTCCAAAGTGAAGAGGGCAGAGAGAGAACACAGAAGAGTTCCCATGACCATGACTTCAGTCAGTCAGTTTAATGCAGCTTTAGCCCTTCGGTAGCTCGGGATTCCTGGGGCCTTTTACAAATGGTAAATGGAGCTGGCTAGCATTGCCATTTCTAGTTTTTCCAGTCCTGGAGATTGAGTCCAGGGCCTTGTGTATGCCAGACCCAAGTACTTTACCACTGAGCTATACCCCACCCTGTCAAGCTGCCTTTCCAAAATATTTATTTCTTTACTTATTTGAGACAAGTGCTATGCTATGTAATCATTACTTTGTAGCCCAGGATAGCATGGAACTCAAGACAGTCCCATTGCCTCAGGCATCACACTGTTGGGGTTTTAAGCACTCGTAACTTGGATTTTAGTTTGCCTTTTGAAAAATTAATTATGCTGAACTCTTTGAAGAATTTAGAGTGAAATTTGCAACCGAATCCTTTCAAGCCTATTATTTTCTTCACAGACAAACACTGGCTAGTGGATGCTTATGCTTACTAAAAATGATACCTGGGGAAATGGTGAGCTACCGTATTTATCTGTAGACTAATGGTGGGCTCTGCTCTAGGTAATTCATGCCAACACACAAACTCAGGGCAATAGAAGGATGCCCTGCTCCCTGCTAGTGATCTGTTTATAGACGTCAGCGCTGTGGCAGAGCAAGTCCCTACAGGCCTCTCTTTTCTGGCTGTCATTAGTTCTATTTAGAACCACCTAGCTGGAGTAGATATTTTAAAACAGACTGTGGCGTTTGAGCCATGCTGCCTTACTAACTCCAGGGCCAGGGGAGGAGCTGGAACCCACAGTGCTGGAGTCCTTCCTTTCTCCTTTCTGCAGTGCCACCAATGTCTTGTCTAAAACATACAAGACCGTGTGTGAACACAGTCACAATGGTTTGGGCCATTATGAGGCCCATTTTGCTTTCAAGATTGTCTTATTTAATTTACTGTAAAGAATGCAGCACTGATTTGATGTTTAGCGTATTCAGTTGCAACAGATTTTATTTTATTGTTTTTTTTTTTTTTTCCTTTGACAAGGTCTCTGGTAGCCCAGGCTGACCTCTAATTTTCTTTGTAGGCGAGGATGATTTTGGACTTTTGATCCCTCTGAATGCTGGAATTACAGGCTTGTACCACGTGCTTATGTGGTTATGTGTTTACGGACAGCGCCCAGGGCTTTGTGTAGCCAGGCAAGCTTTTTACCAAGTAAGTTACAACCTCAGCCTCATGGTACAGCTGAGCTTTTGCACTACTTAATGGGAAAGGGGAAAATGATGTTTTCCTAGTCTATCAAAACCACATAGTTTCTCTTTTGCTTTTGCTGGTGTATACAGAAGCAGGTTCAAGAAACACATTTTCCTTGATGTTGATCAGAAGATTAGAAGGGAGATTAATGTCTTTGTTTCATCTAGACTATGATTACCACAATTTGGGAAGCTAAGATCACAGTGCCACTTTCATCTGAGAGCATAAACAATATTAACATGGTCTCTGAAATGCAGAATGAACACTTTAAAAGCAGCCACATTTGGTAAAATTCCTATTAGGATCACATTGCTATTGTGCACACCAGAATAATGCTTACAAGGTATTTCTCAGCTCTCTCATTTTTGGCTTATATGCTGAGCTCTTAAGATATTAATATAAATATATTAACATATAGCAACACAAATGCTTATATTACTTGAATGTATACATATAATATATAATGTTTATTTCAAGTAAAGTCTCACTACATAACCTTGTTTGGGCTGGAACTTGCTATGTAGAACAGGCTGATGTTGAACTCACAGATAGCCCTCTGACTCTGCATTAAAATTTATTTATGCCGGGCGGTGGTGGCGCACGACTTTAATCCCAGCACTTGGGAGGCAGAGGCAGGCGGATTTCTGAGTTCAAGGCCAGCCTGGTCTACAGAGTGAGTTCCAGGACAACCAGGGCTACACAGAGAAACCCTGTCTCGAAAACAAACAAACAAACAAACAAATTATTTATTTATGTATTTATTGTTTGTTTGTTTAGTGTGTGCATGTGTATGTATACACTAGAGGACATGCTTATGCCATGGTTTGTGTGTGACGGTCAGAGGAAGAGCATTCTGTCTGTCAGCTGTGAATATTTGCTTTGTGCCGTAACATTTCTTCTAGGTCCTTATAGTTTCTAATTTATGAATGAAGTACAGTTTACATGGTTTCTTTTGGATGTTAGGGGCTGTTTGACAGAATGACAAGATTCATCTGAAAAAAGACAGTTGAAATTATGTATGTGTATATATGTACATATATATACATACATACATACATATATATCTTTATTATTTATTTTTAAATATATATCACCATTTGTGTGTGCACAATGATCTTTCTAGCAGGTCTCACTCTAGGGCTATCATGAAGAATGCAGAAGTCTTCCCAAAAAGTGAGTGTCCCTTCATTCTGTCTAATTGTAGCTTATTTTTGGCTGAAGATTAATTCAGAAAGTCATTTCCAAAAATTAAAAAAAAAATCTGTCTTTCTGGTATGTAAAGTACATAAAATGATTATAATTATGAGAATGAATGAGGCATTCACTACATTAACAAATGAAGAACTATTTGATTATAGAAATAAAACCAAGGCTAAATCCAAGATAAAACAAAACAAAAACCCTATATTGTGAGCTGGTATGGCAGCAACCCGGAACACTTCCGATGCTAAGGAAGGAAGACTGAGAACTAAAAGCCAGCCTGAGGCACCTTTGGAGACCCCTCCCTGCCCCCACACGAACACCCCTGTCGCCTAGTCTTCTAGATCGGCAGCAGCGTGAGAGCTAAGGAGCTGTTATGACATGACTGGTGACGGTGACTGTTACTGCCCAATCTGAGAAACTGCTCTCTTGAGCCCTGCAGTACACATCTTGGTCATTACTATTGTGGATTCACAGAGTGGTGGCATGTTAGCACAGCTCAACTGCTGAGCAGCTGCCTAATGGTATTGCATAGCTGATGCCAATAAATTGCTCAAAGTTGTAAACTCTGCAAAGATGTTGGCAAGGGGACACATAGATAGCATTTCTCGATGAAAATAGCTCTGACAATTATAATGCAAACTATGTGCTCCCCTGGAGTACAAGGAAGTGCTTTTATATATGAGCAAAAACATGTCAGGACCATAGATAGGCCAGACAATTCTGTACATCTTTAGCTTTAGGTTATACAGGTAGAAATCAATCTGGCTTTAAGTCAAGAACATACTTTGCATAAAGTTCATTTAAAGGTATATTTTAAAATACATTATACATTTTTAGTTACTTGGTTTTTTGAGGCAGGGTCTTTCTAGGTAACCGTGGAGGGTCTCACACTCACAGTGTAGCCCAGGCTAGATTTAAACTTGTGGCAATCATTCTGCCTCAGCTTCAGTATCTCCAGTGTTGGGATTACAGTTGTGAACCATCACGCCTTCTTTTAAAAGGAAAGCATTTTGCTTTAGAAAACTTCAAAGACAAAAAAGGGGCCCAGCTGGCCATAGTGGTGCATGCTTTTAATCTAAGCAATTGAGAGGCAGAAGCAGATGGATCTCTGTGAGTTCAAGGCTAGCCTGGTCTATATAGCAAGTTCCAGGACACCAGAGCTATGTAGTGAGACTCTATCTCAAACCCAAATAACCAAACCAAACCAAACCACAAAACACCAAACAGCTGGGCGGTGGTGGCGCACGCCTTTAATCCCAGCACTCGGGAGGCAGAGGCAGGCGGATTTCTGAGTTCGAGGCCAGCCTGGTCTACAGAGTGAGTTCCAGGACAGCCCGGGCTATACAGAGAAACCCTGTCTCGAAAAACCAAAAAAAAAAAAAAAACACCAAACAACAAACCTATCAACAATCAAAGAAGCAACCAAAAAGAAATAAAAAGAAGAAACTGGGCCAGAAAGATGGCTCAGTGGGTAAAGTGACTTGCTGCTAAGCCAAAGGACCTACATTTGACTCAAAAGATCTGCATGGTGGAAGGAGACAACCAGTTCCCACAACTTGCCCTCTGACCTCCACACAGTGACGGTGTCCCCACACAAAATAAATACAGAATTAAAAAAAAAATTAAAAGGGGCTGGAGAGATGGCTCAAAGATTAAGACTTCCAGCTGCTCTTCTAGAGGACCCAGATTCAATTCCCAGCACCCACATGGTGGCTCATAAGGATCTGTAACTCCAGTCCCAGGGGGTCTGACTCCCTCTTCTGACCTCCATGGATACAGCACATGCAAGTAGTTCCTAGACATATATGTAGGCAAAGCACCCATACTCGCAAACATTTTAAAAGGAAGTGAAGAGCGTAGCATGCTGGCTAGTTGGGTAATTTTTTGGCCAACTTGACACAAGCTAGAGTTACTATGAGGACTACTGAAGAGAAGAGTTGGGAAAATTCCTGTACCAGACTGACCTATGGGCAATCCTGTGGGATACTGTTTTTAAAAGGTGGTGATTGATGTGAGAGGGCCTAGTCCATTATGAGTGGAGCCAAAGTCAGGGCACAGTGGCCACAGGCTGTATAAAGAAGCAGGGTGAGCAATGCTGTAAGTGGCCTTCTGTCATTCTCTGCACTCAGTTCCTGCCTGCAGAGTCTTCTGACTTCCCTGGACGATGGGGTAAGACCTGAGAGTTGTAAGCGGAAATCAACCCTTTCTTCCACTAGTTGCTTTTGGGTATGGAGTTTTATTACAGCAATAGTAGAGTATCTAATACATATATAGCACACTGAATTCTCTATTTACTACTTAACTTTGACACTGCTTATCATTGTATCAATTACTTACTAATTTATTCACTTATGGTGGGGGACCATGCATGCATGCATGCGTGTGCATGTGTGTATGTGTGCACCTTGAGATAAGTTTCTTTATCTGCATGTACCAGGCTAGGAGGCCTGCAAGCTTCTGGGGATTTTCCCAGTCTCTGCCTCCACCTTGCAGCAGGAGCCCTGGATGACAGAATGTTCACAGGTTCGGGGGCTTCAACTAAGGTCCTTCTGCTAAAGCAACATGTGCTGTACCTCCTGAGCCATGTCTCTAGCCACTATCTCTTTTGTTTTTTTCAAGGCAGGACTTCACATACTGGCTTGCTGCTCAGTGTATGGTCCAGGCTGGTGGGGAACTTGGGGCGATACTGCTTCAGACATCTGAACGTGAAGCTCTCAGGGCCAGATTTCAATACTATTTTTTCGAAGCTTTATTGAACCAGATTTCACATGCTACATAATTTTTTTATTTAAAATGTTCAGAAGTTTGTAGGAAATCCTTAGGTTACAATGGATGACTTAGTGTTTTTCAACCTCACAAAGGTGTGCAAGTGGTAAGATTTCAGTATACTATTCTCAATTCTGAATCTGACATGCGACATAACTTCTTCCTTCTCTCTACCACCTCTCCCTTTCTCCCCAACTCCTTGTAGACAAGGCTATCCTGGGATTAGCTATGTGGCCCAGAATGGCCTAGAACTTACAATCCTCTTCCCACTGCTGCCTCCTGAGTGTTGGGATTCCAGGCAAGCAGCACCATGCCTGGTGACAGGCACTGAGTCTTCAGTGATAGCGGGCACTGGCTGTGAGCTGCAGCTCTCAGCCGGCTGTGCAGGGTGGGTGTGTGCTTTACAGTCCTCAGCACAATGTGCTGTCAGTGTTCGTGGAGAGAACTCACAGTCACTGTCTTCTGCACTTTCAGTCTAGTACTAACCTAAGTACTTGAGTGGCCAGTGCGACGGCTCAGTGGGTAAAGGTGCTGCTTCCGATGGAGCTTAGCAACTTGAGTTCAGGCTTGGGATTTACATGGTGGAAGGAGAGAACTGACTCCTGCAAACTGTCTACTAACGTCCACATGCATGCCCTGGCAAGTGCATGTGCACACACACACACACACACACACACACACACACACACACACACACACAGCATGAGATAATCAACACTTTAATACAGAATAGGCTTTATGATAATTTTGTACAATGTTCTTAGAACATTTAAAGTTAGCAACCTTGAATGTTTGATACATTATTTTCTTTTTTTTTTGAAACTTTTAAAAAATAATTTATTTATTTTTTTCAAATCTTAATTCATTCACACAGGGATTATAAACACAGAAAGGCAGGACATGGGGAAGGGGTGACACTGGAGCGTGGGTGTTCCGGGGGAATACAGATATCTTTTAGAACAGGGTATTGGCTGGGTGTAGGTTCAGGGGACAGATCACTATGACTCTGCCTATGATTCACTGGTCCTTATCTAAGTTGGTATTAACTGTCAAGGCTACCTATTTACAAGGTCTATGACTACTCAGCCTGGTAAATTTCCATGAAAACTGCCTGTTTACAATAGCTTATAGCCATCTGTTTCAGTGTTTTTCCACAGAGACCCAAGACTTGGTGTTAGTATACATGTGTGACAGGCCTATTGCTGATTTTAGGCCTATGGCTGATTTTAGGCCTTCAGTGTGTAAGCAGGGCTGCCCCTGACATCTCCTCCCTTCTCTAAATATAGAAGGGCTGTGGTGATTCTAATCTTGCGAAGGCGGGGATAGAGGCCTGACCTCCAGTAATTGAAGGGGACCTTGTAATGGCTCCGGTCCCCCTGTCGTTGTCCAGTGAAGCATGAGAGCCATACCCATCCCGATGTCTTTCTCCTGGAGAAGGGATACTTTTGATATCAAACCCTATGCAGTCAGGCTTGTTCCTCAGGGAACCCAGAGAGATATTTTTAAGTTTTATTTATATTCCCTTGCAGTGCTTAGCCTGGCAGCCTAAGCAAGAATTCAGATCGCCTGTCAGAAGGGGTTCTGGGTGGCCCTTCTCTGCTTGGTCTAGGGGCAGAAGTCCCCCCTTTTAGGTTGGGTGGAGATGGGTTTTGGGAACACCCTGTTTCACAGAGTTAGTCAGCCTATTTGAGACCCAGGAACCAGCAGAAATAAGCAAAAATAACCCAAATAATGGTCCCAAGATGGGAGGAAGTAGGGTTGACAACCCTGGAGAGGCTGAAAACCAATTCTTGTACCAGCACTCACCTTTCTCTTTCTCTCTCTGACTTTTCTCAGGGCCTTCTCTGATCTATTTCATGCTCTCTTTAACCCTCCCTGTCTTGTCTATGTAAAGGCAACATTCTACTTTAAGGACTGTACACAGTCAAGAGCTGTACACAGCCTTTTCTATTGTAATAGAATAAATCAAGTCCAATAAGGATCTTTGCGATTTTTGGAGGTTTCTTCAGACGGCGAAACGAGGGATTTCTTCAGATTAGTGATGTCAGTCTCTAGCTGTTTGATGTTCTTATCAGTGGCCCTTCAAAGGTCTGAGTAGTATAAGTTCGGAGGACAGCATGTCGATTCGAACTTCTAACAGCAGACATCATGGGTGATTCATTTTTACCTGAGATGCTGCCCAAGTTAAAGCTCCTGGGAGGCCCTCTTCCTCTGGGTTTTCTGAGGTTGGGTACAGAACTGCAGCCTGAGATCTGCTCTATGCTTGGACCCAGCATGTATTTTCACTTAGCATATTTTAAAACTATGGTAAATCTACTGAAACATAACTCCACTGTAAGTCTAGGAGTATCTGTATTTACAGGTACCAGCAGCATTGTTAATTTTAATTCTCGTATTAAAAGAAATCGATTTTTTTTTAAAAAAAGAAAGAAATCTGATGCTGGCTGGGCACAGGGACACACATATGCCTTAATCCCAGTACTTAGGAAGTGGAGATAGGAGGATGAGGGTTCAAGGTTATTCCTGGCTCCAGAACTCAGTACCAGCTGCCTAGCATGTGCAAACTCTGGGTCCCCCACCCTGCCCATTTAATTTAATTAAAAGTTACTTATTCCAGGCATGATGTTGTGGCAAACACCTTTAATCCCAACACTGGGGAGGCAGAGGTGGAGGGAGGTGACCTCTGAGTCTAAGGCCAGTCTGGTCTATAGAATGAGCTTCAGGACAGCTAGGGCTATAAAATAGAGAGACTCTAGCTCTAGACGTTACTTATTCCATATTCTAAGACTTCAGATACAAAAAGAAACAATAGTCAAAATAGCTTTTATATGGCAAGGTGTCAGAAAATAGTACCAGTATATGTTTCAGAATTCTTCAGCCTGACTTTTAAATGGTTAATCTCACTTGTAGGGCAACCTCACACTGACTGTGCCTCACAGTGTACAGGGTGCAGGTGGAGGAAATGAAGAGATAGGGACTAGTATTCACTGAATATTTCCAATGTACCAGGCTTCATGTTGTCTATCATAAAAAAATTAATTTTGGCTATTATATAAGAAGTAAATACTATCTCAGTTTTTAAAATGAGGATTAGTAGGCTGGATTAGTAGTCAAATTCATTTTGTTACTAAGAAGAGAGAACAGTATTCAAATGTAGGGTTTTTCTGGGTTCAAAGTATAGAGTATACATACAATCAAGGGCTTCTGTTAAGGCCTTTGATACATAATGCCAAGTTTGAAAGGTAGCTCACATTGTATAACCCAGACCCATACACAATTAAAATACTCCCTCTACACACACTGTTTACATGTATTCAGTTATCACACCGTATTCCACAAATACATACAATTATTATGAGTCAATAAAAGATAAAAAAAGACATCTCCTTTGACCATATGGCCATTAGCTCAAGCTTGAAAAATAAAGACAAATTATCAATTTAGCTTTTCTCTACTGAGCTACAAAAACAAACTAAAATCAATACTGCCCCCACCCCATCTGCCAACCAAAGCAAAACAAAGTCAAACATGGAAGGCGTCTCCAGCCTTGGAGGAGCCACTTCCTTACAACTGCTTGTTTTTCTTATGTCCTGTCTCTTCTAAACAGCCAGTCCATCCATCTCTTTTAGGAGAGCGCAGCAATGTTTAATAGTCTTCATCGTTTTCTTCAGATATTGTAATATGTTTCAGCCTCTGGCTGATCAAGTTCTAGCTCTTTACCCCAAGGTTTGGAGATGACACAATCATGTGTGGTGCTATACTCTGTACATGACATAAGCTCACTGAGAGGACCAGTATTCAGCTGAGTGACAACAATGAGAGGTGACTGGATTACTGCCATCAGCGATGGTGGAAGAGAAGGCTAAAATGAACAAACTGAGGTGTGATCACTTTGAAGAAGTGTGAGCAGTGAGATCTGAAGACAATGGAGTATGGACACAGTAAAATGTGAACACACTAAGAACACATTTAAGTAAGAACACATGGAAGAATGAATACATTGAAGTACATCCATACTGAAGTATGGGAACACCAAAGCATAAATGTATATAAATAAATGTATATATTATACACTATGGACAACTGGTGTGAACACATCAAAATATGAGCACACTGCAGAAGTTTGGACATACTGCAGAAGTATGGGCACACTGGAGAAGCTTCTGATGAAGTCTGCTGTCACTGCTGACTTCTGTCCTGTCCTTATACATTCATTTAGTTGCTCTCTATTTCTGGTCTTTATTGGTTTGGCATAATTTAATAGTTCTTTGATGTTTTCTCCCTCTGTGATTCATATTCAGCAACAGTTTTAGCTTTTAAACCTCATCTTCCATTGTGAACACTGCATTTTGGAATGTAGCTTAGTTTAGCGTACACGCTCTCGCTGACTTGTACTCAAAACATTCCATTCTGGTCTCAGTTTTAGCTTCTTGATATGTGAATGGTATGTTCAATCGCCTATTAAATTTACGTCAAAATATCACCAATATTGTTACTTCTGACCATAACCTAACATCAGTGCTAGTATTTTCTCTTGGCCACTGCATATTTCAAGAGACTTGGAGCTTTTTAGGTGGTGTGTGTGTGTCTTTTGTCATAAGCTACTATCATTGAAAGAGAGTCATAAAAAAGAAGGTTAAAAGAGGGTTAAAAAGACGTCATTTACTCATTTCTTATTAACAATGATACGGGCTGGAAAAGAATCCAGTGTGTAGAATCAGTGTGTAGTGTCAAGTTTGCTATGCAAGCTTGACAACCTGAGTTTAATCTGCATTGCCAATATGGACAAGCCTGATGTTGAGGTGCACATCTGTAAACCCAGCACCCCTATGGCAAGATGGGAGGCACAGCCAGGACAACTGCTAGCACAGCAGAAAATTGTCCTTTGACTTCCAAATGTGTACATGTCATGTATGTCCCCCAACCTCCATACAAACCTTAAAAAAAGAAAATACAGATATGTGTACTTATTCTTTTAAAAAATATTCAATAAACTTAAAATAATACACATTCTTTAAAAACAAAACAAAAGACACTCTGAAGTTGGCAAGTCTCTACAGCACATAACAGCTATGAGAGTGTGACAGAAAAAGCCAAAAGGGCATTTACACATAGATACAGTATCTTCATGATGAGATGTTTTATTGCTTCATACAAGACAGAGATTTATGTGCAGGAAACAAGAAAGGTATTACAGAATTTAAAGAAGATGTTGAAAAGAATGTGGCAAAAGCAGAGCAGAACAGTTCAGATGTGTCTCTACTGTGTTTTCTGAAGTGTAGACAAATTGGTTCTAAAGAGATTCAAATGGCTGGGCAGGTTGGTCCAGCACTTTCGAGACTGAGGCAGGAGTCCACTAAGTTTGATGTCTGCCTGGAATACATAGTGACATCCTGTTACAAATTTAAGTTATGCAACTCAAGTTCAAGGAGAGTTACCATTCCACAGACTGGAGAACTGAGAGTAAGCATTGCTCCTGTGAAATGGGAATAAACTTATCCCACAGCTCTTGAGAGGCTTATGTGCAGTGTGTGAAGGCAAAGGGACTTATATGGAAAGACAGAAATAACCATACTGTATCAGGCTAGGCTGACCAGCCAGCAACCCCTGGGACTGACCTTTCTCTAGGTCCCAAGTGCTAGGACTGCCAGCATTTGCTACTCCACTTGGATTTCTATTAGGGTGCTAGGGATTAGACTCAGGTCCTCATGCATGAGGAGAAGCCTTTACTGATGAAACTATCTTTCTATCCCTTAAATATCAAATATTATTTAGAAAAGATGGCTATTTTGGGGCAGTAATCTTTTTCAGTCAGTTTATTATTATTATTATTTTGTGGTGGTGCTAGGGGTTGAACGTAGGGCTTCATGTATACTAGACAAGTGTTTTGCATTGCAGCACAAGCTTTAACTAAGTGGCTCAGGCTGCAATCATGCAGTCCTTACGCTGCAATCCTCTTGTCAGCAGTCTTGCCTAACCTCGGTTACAGGCCCATGCCACCAGCCATAAACAAAGATTTCTCTTT
Organism: Grammomys surdaster; assembly: GCF_004785775.1. Classification (NCBI taxonomy): domain Eukaryota; kingdom Metazoa; phylum Chordata; class Mammalia; order Rodentia; family Muridae; genus Grammomys; species Grammomys surdaster. The sequence goes on from NW_021620932.1 coordinate 1,550,705, forward strand.
TGAGTTTTATATAGAATAACCAAAAGGCATGGAGGGGTAACTTAGAGCCTGTCTTTTAGCTGTCTCCTTATTCCAGGTATACTTGGTTGGAAGCATTCTGTACCTAATAGGGTACTTAGTATAATATCCTTGACTTGAAAACATTTAAAAGAGTGTAAAAAAAGAATTTATAACAGCTCAAGATTATTTATCTCTTGAATATCTCTGTTATGAATTAACAGACCTTTACATGGAAAAAAACCTCTAATTCTGTGTGGACCTGAGGATGTTATCTCAGGGGCAGTGCAGGAGCACTGCTCAGTCTGCCACCCAGACTGCAAACACACCCCCTAACCCCAAAAATGGGAGAACAAAAAACAAGACAAAATCCACAACAAAACCAAACCAACCAAAACAATCAGTATTGCATGTTCGAGTTTTATAGCTTTTCACTATAACGAGGCTTTCCTTTTCTTTACCACTCATCTACAGTTGTTTAATTTTAATGTTTTGCATATGTTTTACCAATGACTTACTATTTAACTTGTAACAAGCACAATCACTGTTGATTAGAAATGCACAAACCGGGCTGGTGAGATGGCTCAGAGGTTAAGAGCACTGACTGCTCTTCCAGAGGTCATGAGTTCAAATCCCAGCAACCACATGGTGGCTCACAACCATCTGTAATGAGATCTGATGCCCTCTTGTGGGGTGTCTGAAGACAGCTACAGTGTACTTACATATAATAAATAAAAATTAAAAAAAAAAAAAAAAAAAAAAAGAAATGCACAAACCTGAAAAGCAATTATGGTTTCATTTAAGGAAATATTAGCTTACCTATTTGGTGGCTTTTTTTTTTTTCAGTCATGTTGAACGTGAAAGTAACTGAATAGGTGTATAAGAGGAAACAATGTAACAAGGTATTGTTAAGAAACTTTCCACAGTGAAGTATGAACCAAAAAGGGTGACACACCAACAGAAATATGCAATTTGTGGGGGCCCTTTATAAAGTGGAGTGCCCAAGGGGCACGTGGGATGTGAAATGCCTGACATCTTCCGAGAAATCACAAAGAACATTTGAGTGAGACTCCGGGAACATAAACATACCGTCAAAGAACGATCATTATACTGTGACTTCACTGGGAAGGAAGCAGCCTAACTGCAGGCTTTGTCTCCTTCTGCTAGGTGACATGCACTGCCACCAGAAATGGGTTATCTAGGCCAATGGAAGTCTGCTTAACTCTCAACTGAGTGTGGCTTTGTACACTCTAGGGGATTAGTAAGGAGTGATTGATTAATTTGGGTTATATACTACTTGGCGTGACCATGGGATCCCAGAGACTTTACTGAAAGAAACACTTAAAAGGAACTGTAAGACATGCTAGGTCTTAGATGTTCTACAAATGCTTGTATTCCCCCAACACTAGATAAGCAGAGGCTGCTGCATCGACAGTTCTCATGTCTTGGGCTTTAGTAGTAGCCCTGTGCTAGACAAACCTTCCAGACATGACTTTCTATTGGCTACTTTCAGATAGTCCTCAGAAATTACTCTGGGATATATCAGTTTCTGTACTTTTCCAGTTAAAACACTATTAGTAATCAGAAAGAAACAATTTTGGAGGGGGAATAAATGAGAATCATAGTAAATGCTAGTTTCTAAAGCTATTTGATAGCTGTTACCATGATTACTACTAAAAATTTTAAGAATGCGTAAGAAATTTTAAGATCAAGTCTTAAAAACAAATGCTAATGTCTGTAATTTTAATTTTTAGGCTACTTGGACAGGAGGGCTGTTCCAAATTTGAAGCCATCTTGGCCTAGCTATATAGCGATTGCGGGCCAGCCTGGGCTATAGAATAAAAGTCTTAAAATACCCCAAATAAACAAATCAATAGAACCTGAACTGTAGAGAACTGCTTTGGCAGCTTACAAATGTGATCAGTCCTGTTTCTTTCTAAGCGGTTATCTTTGGGAGCAGAGGCGGTCAGTCAGGACACTGCAAATGCAGAAAGCCAAGGGTGTGGGTAAAGGAGGAAAGGAGAGGAACTGGTAAAAGATGGTGTAACACTTTGGCTCTGGCCTCCTTTGGCTGGAGGATGCCAAGTTAGACAAAGTGGTGGTCTTTGTGTCTTGTGTGTGTGTGTGTCCTGGAAAGGCTAAGAGGTATTGTGTTGCTTGCCACTTGTCTTTGTATTGGTGTGGCAGCTCTTCCCTGCATCCTTTTTATTGTGGAAATGTTAATGGATTCCTGAGTCCTCCACAGTTTATTCTCAATGCTCTGGCCAGCTGAGGTGGGTTGCTGTCATCTGCTGTTGCACTAAGATATCCTCTAACGCACACTGTCTGACTGTTGTTTCCACTCCAGGTGCCTTATAGAAGTGAGGACTTTCTTTTTCTTTTTTCTTTTTTTAAAATATTATTTATTTAACGTATATGAGTACACTGTAGCTCTCTTCAGACATGCCAGAAGAGGGCGTTAGATCCCATTACAGATAGTTGTGAGCCACCATGTGGTTGCTGGGAACTGAACTCAGGACCCCTGGAAGAGCAGACAGTGCTCTTAACCACTGAGCCATCTCTCCAGCCTTTTGGTTTGTTTTTTGTTTGTTTAAGATAGGGTCTCAATATATAGAAATCACTCTGCAGAGCAGGCTAAACAGAACTCAGAGTTATCTGCCTGCCTCTGGGTCCTAAATGCTAGAAAAAAAAAGCATGGGCCACCTTCTCCTTTTCTCCCCTGCCCTCCCCTCCCTTCCCCCCCCCCCCCCTCCCCTCCCCTTCCCTTCTCCCCCTACCCCCTTAGACAAGATTGCCCTCTGTGGGGACTGTCCTATGTACTTTAGGCTGGCCTCAAACTCAGTACTTAGCCCATGGTGCCATCCTCCTGCCTCAGACTCCTAAGAACTAGGACTATAGGTCCGTGCCACCATGGCCAGCTAATCCATTGTACTTCACAACTACTGACTGGATGGCCATTTCAGAAGTTTCAGTGCATCATGTCAGGACAGATATGATGGAATATGATATCATGGTAGACAGAAGCCTCCGAGAGCCTGGCCTGACCTCTTGGCAGTATGCGGCTGGTGCTGACAGCATCGTTCGCTCTTAGTGGCATTACCTGTGCTTTCTCAGCTTGCCTTTCCTCCTGATGCTCTTCGTGATGTCAGTGGCTCTTCACTCTGTTGTGTTAGTGCTTCTGGAGATCCTGCCATGCACCTTTTTTGTTCTCATTCTATGTACTCTCATGAGTTATTCTGTTTCCATGTAAAAAAATTATGCTGTGACTCACATCTTTATGTCTAAATGAGTTCTTTCTTGGGCTTAAAAACTTATGATTTAACCTTGAAGTGGATATATCCACGTAGATATTTACCTTTCTTCCCCACATTTATTCTTCCTTCTACCACCACAGAGCTAGGATCAAGCCAGAAGCTGGCCATCAGCTCCCATTTCTCCTCTGCATCAGCCTTACATCGGTCTATTTTGACTCACATCATCACCAGCAATCTAGCTCCAGTGGAATTCTGGAACAGCTTCCTAAGTGGGGATCTCACCACTGCCTTTCCTCTAACTCCAAAGGCTGTGGGAACGAGGCTCTTACACCAGAGCCTAACGCTTGGGATAGTATCAAAATACACATTTGTCAACTAAAGACATTCTTCCAACTCTCAAGAGCTTCTTTATGAGGATCTATGATCTGCCCTCTTTAAACACACACACACACACACACACACACACACACACACACACACACACA
>NW_021620932.1:1554450-1572590 GCF_004785775.1 Grammomys surdaster
ACACACACACACACACACACACACACACACACACACACACACACACACACACGAAGGGAGAGAGAAAAGTAATAAAGAATTAAAGGCTAGAGGGTGTAGCTTATTTCAATGATAGAGCACTTCCCCAAGAAGTGAGGCCCTGAGTGTAACTCCCAGCACCACAACAGACAGACAAACAAACAGTCCAATAATAAAGAAAAGCAGAAGCAGAATTTTCAGATATTATCATATTTCTCCTTCTTTTAAGGCAATATGAAAGGAAGGAAGTGATGGACAGTAAGTGACTCTTGGTGACTCTCAGGGGACAGCTGTGGAATAGCTGGTCCAAGAGGTCATAGTTCCTTCACTCAGTGCTTGCAACTTTCAGTTTCTCAGCTCTGTTACTGCTAAGAAGAACAGCACAGGGCCCATTGGTTTCCTCTTACCTGTTTTTTCCTAAACCTAACTGCTTAAGGTTTCTATTTTACCTGTGCCATCAGGTGCCAGTCCTAGGGCAAGTGAAGACATATAAAGGTAAAACAGATTATTCCTGCTGGAAAGGACACAGAAAAGGGCATTGGAAAGTTTCAAAAGTTTCAAAATGGGGAAAAAGATGATAAGACCTGGTGAGATGTTTAGGTATGATAAGACCTGGGTGACATGTTTAGGTATGAGTTTTCCTAGCAATTAGGGAAAAAATGAAGTACACTGTTTTCATTTTCTCAAGAAAGAAAGAAAGAAGGAAGGCTGTAACTTCATTTACAGAGGCAAAACTTTCCTGGAAGTGATGTAAACAATAATTTATATGTTTTTTGTTTTGTTTTTGTTTTGTCTAAATGGGACTAAGTATAAAAAACCACATTGACTTGCCTTTTTTTTTTTAAAAGGAAAAAATGAATTTTCTTAATTTCTGCAGTATGCGAGCTGCACAGATGATGCCTCGGCTCCAGTGTCACCATTGGCAGCTTCATCTGTGCCACCAGGGCCTGTGACAGTGGTGAGTGCGGTGAGGGCTAAACCACGGGACCTACTCGGCAGAGCTTAGTAACTTCCTAGAGTAGTTTTCCAAAATGGAGACACTGCATTGGACATTGTGCTTTTATGATGTTCATCATAAAAGCTGAGATCATGACAATAAATTTTGCCTTGATGGAAGGAATTTTCTGAGACACCCTGTCTTTTCCTGCATTTTAGTCTCATTGAATACAGGAACAAAACATGGGGACATAGACTGGAGAGGTGTGGCCTGACATCCAATCCCACTCACATACAGATTTTCCATAAAGATGTCAAGACTGAAAATCATCTACCATATACCTCTGACATATATGACTATTTACAAATGTAAATACTAAAAAATTACTATCATAAGAGGCCAATATATAATTTTATAAATTCATGTAAGATGAGAGGACATACTTTTTTTGGTTGCTTTTGGGTCAAAATCTCATGTAGCCCAGGCTGGCCTTGGCCCTGCTATGTAGCTGGTGATGTCCTTGAACTTCTAATCTTCCTGTCTTCTCTTCCCAAATTCCAGCACACTTGGTTTCTATGAAGTTTTGGATATTAAATATGGAGTCTCAGGTATGGTAGGAAAGCACTGCATCAACTGAGCCACACCCCAGCTCGAGAGGTATTGTTACAACAGGTATTGTTCTGAGGTAACACTAACTAACATAGTGAAAACTTCGTGTGGTCAGACTCCAAATGTCTTAGAAATGACAATCTGCCCTACTTGGTGCCTTTCTCATTTACCAGCAGCTGTCAGTGTTTGACTTGGCTGTAACTCATGGTACATGAACGTGTAGAGGCACACAAGAACTTTAAAGCAGTGGTCTGCCTTTTTTTTTTTTTTGGTTTTTTGAGACAGGGTTTCTCTGTGTAGCCCTGGCTGTCCTGGAACTTACTCTGTAGACCAGGCTGGCCTCGAACTCAGAAATCCGCCTGCCTCTGCCTCCCAAGTGCTGGGATTAAAGGCGTGCGCCACCACTGCCCGGCTGCAGTGGTCTGCCTTAAAGGTGGACCTGGAGTGCTAACTCAGGACAGTATCTGAGGAACTGTAAAGTGTTCATTTGTTTTCTATCTGAATCATTAATTTAAACTTTTGAAATTTAGCTGACTAAAGTCATGACACAACATTAAATGATTTTCCCAGGGCCTTCACTAGTATGAAGTAAGCCAATTCCTTGGGTGCTGTTAATCAGGTTTTTGTCATCATGACCAAGTGCCTGGGAAGACAACTGAAGGGAAGATGGATTATTCTGGTTCATAGCTTTTTAACTATTATTTGAACTCTTGGAAAATGTGGCTTCAATTTTAATGTATAAAATGTAGAAATAAAATTGCCACTATAATTTTCAAAGTCTAGCATAATTCTTTAGAATTAAAGAATTTTAATTCTTGAGGCAGAATTGAGACTCACCATTCTGAAAGGAAAGTCAGATAGAGATTTATGATGGATCAGAAACCTTTGGTTATGATTGATCTCTTTTACACTCAGATTTAAAAACACACACTGGATAACTCAGGCTTCCATAGTGAAGAAATAATTACTGGAAGGCAGAATTCCAGGAAAAAAGTGACGGCTGTACTGATGGAGAAGGCCTAGAACATCCAAAGCTAGAAGAAAAAAAGGGGCATCAGCAAAGCAGCCCTGCCATCTGTCACTAATGGACTTATCTACCTCAAGGTTGTCTTCAACTGGACAGAGTCCAGAGGCTTGCGATGGAGCTCAGCTGAAAGCATGCCTAGCACACATCAGGTCCCTTGTTTGGTCCCAGCAGTCTAACAACTGGTAGTCATGGCAGCACACACCTTGAAATCTTAGCACTTGGTAGGTGGAGGCAGGAGGATCATAAGTTCAACATTTGGCTACAATGTGTGTTTGAGACTAACCTGTGGTACATGAGCTTGTATCAAAAAGCAAGAAAAGAAAAAAAATCAGTTCAGGAGTACCTTTTTATCCTTTGATTTGTTTGCGTTAGTTTTTAAGAGTTTCACTGTTTAGGACAGTCTGCCTCAAAATTTCCATCTCCCTCTCAGCACCTCTGAGGCACAGGACATGGTTGCCATGGTCACCTCTTCTGTGACCACATTTTTTTACTGTGTCCACCATCTAAGAGAGCTTATTCCAAAAGCCATTTATTTATTTTTAATTAGATTCTAATTTGTGCGTGTGTGTGTGTGTGTGTGTGTGTGTATGTATGTGTGCCTGCTTGACTGTTTATGCCCACAGGACTGGAAGATGTCAAGACACCTACAACTGGAAGTGTATGCAGCTGTGAGCTGCCCATAGGCAGGCCAGGAACCCAGCCCACATGTCTAGGCAGCAAGTGCTCTTGACTGCAACTCTCTAGCCCCAGGCCCATCTCTAGCAAAGACAACCCTCTAACTCCTCCAGCACCACTTCTAGGACAGGCACCTTTAAACTGGTTCCAGCAACAGTCTCCAGTTAATCTGTCAACAATATTCTTCCAGTGATTTCCTCCCACATAGTTGACAGACTTTTTCTACACCAGAAAGCAACTTTACTAATCTCGTAAATCAGTGATTTATTTTTAAAATGTTTTGTTGAAGAAAAATAAAATTGATAGAAACATTGTTGAAAAGAAGCAATGATTAAGACAGTTCACTTGGAAAAATGCTTTGGGCCAAATCATTACATTTAGCAATATGCTGGTAAGGATACAGAGATACTGGAACTCTTATTATTGCAATATAGAGTGCAAGAGCACACTCACCCTAGAAACGTCTGGCAGTTCTTACCAACATATGCTCACCCTGCATTTGTGCTCTAGCATGTATCCAAGGGAAACAGAGACCCATGGTTTGCACAAATATCTGGATATAACTTTTTTTGCGGGGGGGGGGGGTTCGAGACAGGGTTTCTCTGTGTAGCCCTGGCTGTCCTGGAACTCACTCTGTAGACCAGGCTGGCCTCGAACTCAGAGATCCGCCTGCCTCTGCCTCCCAAGGGCTGGGATTAAAGGCGTGCGCCACCACCGCCCAGCTGCATATAACTTCTTAGAGTGGTTTTTATCTGTAGATTTGATAATATACTTTAAAATGAAATGTACAAAGAAATACCATAAATATGTAATCTAGATACAAAATTATAACTAGTATATTACATTGCCATATTAATGTAAGAGTAAATTAAAAATTCAAATGTACCATAACATGACCCAAATAACTGTCAACCGATGAATGAATTAGTGCACTGTGCTGTAGACGGATAATATGGCATAGATCTCAGTTAATTAAAAAATGCTACGTGTAAAATGCTACATGTTGCTAATTTAGTTTATATAACTTTCTATTAACGGTGAAACTACAGGTAAAGAAAACAGGTTGACATTAAGGCACAGCACTGGGGAAAGAAAGGAAGTCACCCTAAATGGGGCATGAGGAAGTTTTTTGGGGTGGTGAGATTATTTTACATATTGATACTGGTAGTAGTAACAACTACATGTATTTGCCAAAAGAAATAGGGAAATTAAGGCTTCCAAAGTTAAGTTATACTATGTATTTGTGTGTGTGTGTGTTTTTTTTTTTTTTTTTTTGAGGTATGGTCTTCTCATGTACCTTAGGCCAACTTCAAACTTCCTCTATAGCTAAAGTTCCTTCCTATGTAGCTCAGGCTGACCTTGCATTGCTGCCCAGTCGGCCCTCTTGCCTGAGTGCTGGAATTATGAGCATCACTATGCTCAGCTCTTATCTGGTGCTAGGGACGAAACCTAGATCCTTGTGCATACCAGACAAGCAATTTACCCACGGTGCTACATACCTGCCCTCTTTAGATTTTCTAATAAATCTCATGCAAGCCACAAATAATCGGCCAGTATAAACGGGACTGATTTAAAGAGACAGAAGGGTAGAAGGAAGGAAGAGGTAGGGAGGAAGGGAGAAAAAGAATCCAAGGTTAGGTGAGTAGGAAGCAGGGGAAGAATCTGAGAGAAGGGTACGAATATAATCAAAGTATGCTGTATGAAATATTGTAAAGTTTATAAATTAAAAAATTAGTTTCTCAAAGAATTAAAACCATTTGGTGAGGAGCATTTAGGAAGTGGGAGGGTCAGAAGTACATAGGTATCCTTGGCTAGAGAGCTAGGGGCCAGTCTCAGACTCATCAGACCGCCACCTCAACAACAACCACAACCACCACAGCAACAATACAAAAAGAAAAAGCCAAAAAAGATGCTCTTGAACTTTAGTTAAAGCTCAGCATATCTGCTGTGTACTAAGGCTGGGCATACTGTGACGGGAAGACAGAGGAACACTGAGGAAACATGGTAGAAAGAAATAAAGCAGGCAGAGATTAAATAATGTGCAAATCAGTGATTGAGATATAACAAATAATACCAGTCAACAAGAAACACATTCCAGAAGTGAGTTAGCGCTACAAATAAAGTACATCACAAATCAAATGTTGTAGAAACAGAGAGATCACAGTGAGCTGCAAACAGAAGTCACTGATGACCACAGGACACAGGATCCAATTATCTTAATCCAAACATGCATTTGAAAAATGCTCAAAAGATGACAGACTATCACAAGGTGGGACAAGTACCTCACGGTGATTAAGAAGCTGCTCCAAATCCAATGCCATCTGGTTCTTCGTCTGCAGCAGGGCTGACTTTTCTTTATTTAAGTTGCTGTTAAAAACCCAAGTTTTAAAAAGTGATCATGTTGTGTGAGTTTAGTTAAGAGAAAAATAAATAAACATAAATTTGATGGTCTGAACTGAAGATAAATTGGGCTTGTCGTCAATAAAGACAGCAGAGCAGACACTGTTAGTTAGAGTGGATCAGTGGCTTAGCTATTGAGCAAGAGGAGTTTCTGACAGTTGGACTATCCTGCCTGCTGTGGGCACATAACCACTCTTTACTTCTGAAATGTTGAAAGGAAGTAAAGAGCAAGTACATATACATGGACAAACATTGAAACAAGATATTAGAAGTCAAATTGAAACATTTACCCCTAATTTGTCACATAATAAATTGTGAAATATATACTTTAAATAAATCAGTCTACTGTAAACTCTGCAAAGAAATAATTTTGTCTCCAAATTCTTAGTTTCCTCTTTAATTTTTATGTTTCCATTGTGATTTTTCTCACTGATAAGTACTGATTTATGACACTGTCCGTTATAAGGTCATATTAATATTCTAAGAAATGACCAAGCACTGCTTTATATTATTTGTAATTTTACTATTTAATGCACAGAAATTAGTGGGAAGAATCAAATGAAAGTCTATATAATATCCCTAGTAAAGACAATCTATTTGACCAGTTCTATAAGAATTGAGAAAAGCAATAATAAATCAAAGTGGCACAGTTCTTCAAATGTTGAGACAAAAATCTGCAAGGGTGAAATGAAGTTACTAGATGCATTTTGTTGTAAAACATCTTTAGGTTATATTTACTGAAAAGTTATCAACTATCAAAATAATAGAAGGGTCTTTTTGAACTAAGATAACTTTTTGAAGAAAGATAATGAGCATTTCGGGAAAAATTGGTAAATCAAATGATTTAAAAAACAAAAACAAACCCCACTCCTACCTACTAAGTCACCTTCCCCTTGAGGCGTGTGTATCCTCTGAAAGGAGAGGCTGGAGGCAGTCCCAACTGCTTCCTACTGTGCCATTCACTCAGCTGAGCCATGCAAATGCAGGGCTCCATTGTAACTCATTTGCACTTCTGTAAAAGTGTAAACTGCTCATGGATGTCAAAGGGATATGTGAATTACCTAGTGAATGATTACATAAAGCGCTGAACACATAAAATTCTACATAAATGCTGTACACTATTACTAACTTAGATGAAAAACAGGCATCAGAGGAAAACAGTAATTAAATGCCAATAAAGGCAAGCAGCTCAGCAGAAAAACAAACTGACAGGAGAGGTAGGCGCCAGGGATCCTACTAAGCCTAGCCATTGAAAAGAATTAAATGGTGTTCCACCAGGTTCTAAGGCATGGCAAGCATCTGATATTTCTGAAATACTCAAATTCAAAGCGATTTATATTTTATCTGAAGATGTATATTCCTCAAAATGAATGTACAGTCCAGTAAACAGAACTAGGTCTTTTCAAGGAGTGTTTGCATTCTAATACATATACACAATGCTTAAACACTTGCTCATGTACAGTTCGTGCCTCCTCCCAGCCCCGGCTCTGTCCCAAACACTAATAAGCCCATTAAATAAAGTACTATACAATGGGAATGGATTGTTGAAGTACTTAAAGGATCCTGACTGGATATTTTCTAGAAAGGCTTTATGTATAGTATTCAGCCTTTCAAGAACAAAGCAAAAGCTGGGCAGTGGTGGCGCACGCCTTTAATCCCAGCCCTTGGGAGGCAGAGGCAGGAGGATTTCTGAGTTTGAGGCCAGCCTGGTGTACAGAATGAGTTCACAGCCAGGGCTACGCAGAGAAACCCTGTCTCGAAAAAAAACCAAAAAATGAAAAAGGAGGAGGAGGCGGAGGAGGAGGAGGAGGAGGAGAAGGAGAAGAAGGAGAAGGAGAAGGAGAAGGAGAAGGAGAAGGAGAAGGAGAAGGAGAAGGAGAAGGAGAAGGAGAAGGAGAAGGAGAAGGAGAAGGAGAAGAAGAAAGCAAGGATTCCACAATTAAACAGCAAAACAGCCACACACCATGGAATACAAACTGGGTGGGGGAATAACACAGAGTATCTGTGCTACATCTGATAGATATCAGCTTGTCACAAGCAACATGGATGCTTCAGACCACATTTCTGTGACTGGAAGATCTGGGGATATCCTTGCTATAACATATTTAAGTCACAAGGCACACTACCTTTAACATGGCCATTTCTAAAATTTCATGTGATCCACTGTACTGACAGCACTGATAACACGTAAAGATTTAGTCTTCATAGGTTCTAACAGTGGAAACTTACTTTTAGAAATATAAAGCTTACATGTGTGACTCAGAAAGCTACAAAACAAATCTCCTTATGAGCATATCTATCTTCAACGGTATATTACAGCTGTAATTGTTCACTTCATTGTTAATTATTACTTAGAAATTCATGTTTATGGCTCTGTCTCACCTGCTATATGAAAACATATTCCTGATATATTGTACCTTAACTTCCTGGATCAATATAGTCTGGCTTAGCCTTGTGAGAGAAGTTGACAATGTAGTCTTTCTTCTCTAACTTAAGTTAAGAATAAACTGAGAGTTGACAGACAGCAGGGAAAGAAAATTTATGCAAATCATTCTCTTTTCATGGTCCCCTCAGATCCAAAGTAGAGATCGCACTGTGTTCTCCAGACTGACTGTCTCTTGTGGTGTGGTGGAGAGTTAACATGTTACTTTTAGAATAGATTACTACTTTAATGACAGGGGAATTCAAAGGAGTTACTAGCAACATCTTAATGTGAGGTTTCTGACATGCTTCTGATTTGATTTCAGTACAGATTTACTCTAGCCTTTCTGGATACCAAGCACACTGTATATAATAGGTCTGGTGATATGGCACAGTGGTAGAATGCTTGCCTGAGTAAATTGTAAATATTTAAACCTGTAAAAGTTAAGGGTAGTATGGTATTATTTAATTTTCCAAGAAAATAATGAAGTTACTCAGTTCTTTGTTGGTTAACACAAGGTCTCATGTACCCCAGGTGGGCCTCAAGCTCCTCCATAGCTGAGGGTGACCATGAACTTAAAATTTATTAATGTGTGTGTGTATGTGTGTATGTGTGTGTGTGTGTGTGTGACAGAGTCAGACAGAGACGAGAGACAGACAGACAGACAGACAGACAGAGAGACAGACATGGGCCAGCGTACGTGCCTATGGAAGCCACAGGAAGAGATAGGTCTCCTCTCATGCTGCCTTACTCCCTTGGTCTCCTACTAAGCTTGGAGCTAGAGGCAGTGGGCAAGCTCCAGTGAGCCTCCTTACTGCATCCCTACAGCAGGGATTACAGGACATGTGGCCACACCTAGTTTTTTTTAGTTGTTGTTAAGATGCATACTGGCATCTGAACTCAAGGCTTTGTGTTTGCACAGCGAGCATTCTTCCGCTCTGAGCCATGTCTAGCACTGTCACTGGCTTCTGGAGGTTGGACCACACCTTAGCATTTACACATGTGCAGAGGCAGCTGTCTAACACCACAATCACACTACTTTGATTTTTCACAAGGCTTCACCTGGGAGCAAGATATCATACCCCATCAAATATTAGTTCAGAATCTGTTAACATATATTATGAATTTATGAAACACTACTTTGGTAATCTGCGCATCGTGGTGCCCTCCTTCTGTGAGGTCAAGAACCTGGTTTAAGTAGCGGGTTCTAGGACTGCCAAGGCTACATAGTGAGACCCTGTTTCAAAAGTATATTTTGGTAGCTAATCCGATGATTGACTTAGTTTTAGGATTACTGTTGTTATAATTATATTTTTTTTACCCAAATTCAACATTCTCATTTTAAGGTAATTATCAACACACTGAGTTGTTGTCAAGAGTTAGGTAAATACAAATAATGGTGTGCGCCACCACTGCCAGGCGACTGCTTACTTTCTCAAGAGATGAATTTATCTGTGTAATCTTTTCTAACAGCTAGCTATTACTTTTTTCTATGTTAAACATTTCCAGCTACTTTGATTCTTGGAAAAATAATATTTAAAAATTATTCCAAGGCAAAGTGTATAAGGCATTTTTCTCTAGGTTTTAACATAACTGTTCTCCAAGATGATAAAGGTAAAATTTTATAAAATCTGTATAAGTATATAAATATATATATAAATAAATATATAACACAATGAGAGAAAGTTTCATCTTTAGTTTCATCCTCAGTTTTCCTAAAATAATGACACAATTAGTAGATGATGAAAGCCTTAATTTCTGTTGGGAAGACATACTTATAGTGAAACCCATTAACTAGTTCAATTAATTTGTTAGAAATGTTTTCAACTGGACTGGAGAAACAGCTCATCTGTTAAGAGCACTGACTGCTATTCCACAGGTTCTGAGTTCAATTCCCAGCAACCACATAGTGGCTCACAGTCATCTATAATGGGGTCTAATGCCCTCTTCTGGTGTGTCTGAAGAGAGCAATGGTGTACTCACGTACATGATAAATAAATACATCTTTGAAAAAAAATTAAAAAAAAGAAATACTTTAAACTTTTAACCAGTAATTTTAGAAATAAACTTTTATTTATTTTGATGTTTGATATCTATATCTATATCTATATCTATATCTATATCTATATCTATATCTATATCTATATCTATATATATCTGACTTTATTTTATCACATTACTCAAAAATTAAGAACACAAATAAGTTCTGGAACAGTTATTTTGGTAGGAATGATAAGAGAAGAAGATGATTTGTATCGGAAGGACACTTACACTTCAGAATTAGCAGGAATAGTTTAATGTTTTCAGTTGTACATCTTAGGAAACTTGTTCTCCAATTGTTTTGTTTCACATTTATGGTGGTTTAACGATTATTCAGAAAATGAAATTTTTATATCAATCTTAAGTTTAATAACTAAGATAAATAATCTACTACCCATGCGTCAAAACCTTGTTCTCATCGTGTAGTAGCATTTATTTTTTTTGTTTAAAAAACTAAAAAGAGGTGCCAGTAGAAGGGTTCTGTAGGTCAGGGTGCTTGCTGCTAAGCATGATGCCCCCCCCACAACCAATCCCCCAGACTTCTGCTTCTATCCTTCCCTCTTGTCTGTCCACATCTTAGGAAGGAACTAAGAGGACAAGAGCACCTGGCCCTGCTGGCCCGTAGTATGGCAGTGTGGTACTAGTGAGGATGGGCTGATTTTCATGCTAAGACTTCTGGTCATAGGGTTCAAATGAATACTTTATAAGACAGTAACGTGGGAGTACAGGTGTGCACATGATCACAGTGTATGGGCGATGGAGGTCAAGAGTCACTGCTTTTCCCCTTGTTTAAGACAGGTTTGTTTGTTTGCAGTTGCTTCTGCTATGATCCTCATCTTGCTTTCGAAGCACTGGGAGGGACTGCAGACCTGCCCCGTTGAGGCTGGGCACATGTAAGTTATGGCGATCTAAACTCAGGTCCTTCCTCACCCAGCAGGCACGTTTGCCAGTGAGCTGGCTCCACACTTTTAAGTTTGAATCCTTGTATCATTTAAGACTATGCTCATAATTAAACTAGTTAGAAAGTACAATCCAAGTTACGAAACAGTAACATATTACCAGTGTCTTTATTATTTAAATAAAAGGTGTGTAGATGGTTTACCTGACATCTTTCTCAAGTTGAGCTGTACACTTCATGAGTGAGTCAATCTTGGAATCCCTCTGTCGCACAGACTCTATGAGGTATCTGTAGGGTTGCTGAGTCTGATTTAACAGTGAATTGGCTCTGTCAAGCTAGAAAAACACACATCTCATTAAACTGCAGAAAACTTAACAACACACTGAAACCATCCAAAATGCTCTAGCGTTCTTGAACATTAACCTCCTGACGTGACTTTCTGACACTGGGAACTGGACCCAGGACCTTGGGTACTGAGGACTGCACTGCACTGAGCTACGCACCACAATTCTTTTGCACATTAACTATTCTGAAAGGCTACATAAATCTGTATACATTTGGAAGTTTAAAAAAATAACTAATTGCAAGGTGGTGGTGATGCATACCTTTAATCCTTGGAGCACCTGGGAGGCAGAGCAGCTGGATCTGAGTTTGAGAATGGATTGGTCTACACAGCGAGTTCTAGGACAGCTAGTGCTACACAGAGAAACCCTGTCACAAAAAATCAACCAACCAACCAAACAAACAAACAAAAAAGAATTTGAAAAAAAAAAAGGGCTAATCAATATAGTCATTATTACTAACAGGAATATGATTATACACAATGTAAATGCTAATAGATGTCAATTTTTGGAGATTGGTCACCCTCATTTCCTATTTGTACACCTGACCAACCACAGTACACATATACATATATACATTTCCTTCTAAGAAACATTCACTACATAAAACAAAAGCTTTCATTTAGACTTTATTTCTAAAAACATATAACTCTGTAGACTAGACTGGCCTTGATTTCAGTCAAGCATGGTAGCACATGGCACTAATCTCAGCACTCAGAGGCAGAGGGAGGTAGATGTTTTTGAGTTCCCAAGGCCAACCTATTCTACAAAGAGAATTCCAAGACAATTACGACTGTTACACAGAGAAACCCTGTGTCAAAAACACACATACACAAACACACATACACACATACATATATCAAAACCATTCAACAGTTTTTATTTCTTCATATTCCCTTTAGTTTTAAAAATATATAATTTATGTACCTTAATAATTTTATATAATTAAAAAAATTTAACAGCACTTGGGAGGCAGAGACAGGCGGATTTCTGAGTTCGAGGCCAGCCTGGTCTACAGAGTGAGTTATAGGACAGCCAGGACTACACAGAAAAACCCTGCCTCAAAAAAAAAAAAAAAAAACCAAAAAAAAAAATTAAAAATCATGGTTAAACAGTTTTTTTTAACCATTTAAACCATTTCCTTCCTTTCTTCCTTTCTTCCTTTCTTCCTTTCTTCCTTCCTTCCTTCCTTCCTTCCTTCCTTCCTTCCTTCCTTCCTTCCTTCCTTTCTTTCTTTCTTTCTTTCTTTCTTTCTTTCTTTCTTTCTTTTGTCTGAGGACTAAAGCCCTGGGCCACCATGTCCAGTACATTAAGCAATATTTTTAAGTGTACAATTCAGTGGCATTAACTATGCTCACAATATTTTAGAACCATTATACTTATCTTTTAATTCAGTGCTAGGGATAGAAGCCAGGGTCACATACACGTCAACTAGATGTCATATAAATGTCAACTAATCTGTGTTCCAAACTCAAAGAACTAGCTGGACTACCTCTGTCTTTCAAGACTGAGTCACGGCTTTGTTTCAGCCTCATGAGTGGGGATTGCAGATATAGCACAACACCTGTTTACATTTTCTTTCATAAGTCCATTTTAAAATCTACATGCTTGTAAACTTTAAGCTCTATATACAACTTAGTATTTCAGGGTTTTTTTTGGGGGGGGGGTGAATTTCATTTTACAAACACAGTAAAAGAAGCTGAATGCAATGTTCCATGCTTTTAATCCCAATACTTGGAAGGCAGAGGCAGGTGGATCTCTGTGAGTTCAGGGCCAGCCTGGTCTACATAGTAAGTTCCAGGACAGCCAGAGCTACAGAGCCACATAGTCAGCCCCTATCTTGGGAAAACCAACCAACCAACCAACCAACCAACCAACCAACCAACCAACCAACCAACCAACCAACTAAAAAAAGTTAAAAGTAAGTGGGCTATCAAGATGGCTCAGCCAGTAAAGACTCTAGCAGAGAAAGGGTTTTGCCTACAGTGCAGTATCATGACTCCATGTAAAGGTAGATAAATTTGCTCTCTGACCTCCACTACACCATGCTTGTCAATGTGTACACATGCACACACACACACACACACACACACACACACACACACACACACGTTGATTGAGGGAAGGGGGTTGAGATGGAGACAGGATGTTTCCTGATGAAGGTGGAAAGAATGAACTAAGAGGCAGTGGACAGAAGAGTAGACGGGGAGCAAAAGAGAACACGGGAGCTTTCTGAAAAGAACACTTCTGGGAAGGCCAGCTTTTTCCTCCTCTAGCTAGGGCTTTGGTGTATTTTTCTTTTGTTCAGATAGTCATTCTTTAAAACCCACTGTGATGTCACTGGAATCTTACTCTATTAAGCTGCTTTAGAAACATTCAAATATGCAACCGAACTGAGTTAGGTCTACTATCCCGTAAAACCAGTTTCCTTAGTCAATTATGTCAAACAATTGCCTTGACTTTGTTTTCACAGACCTGACCCTGGCTGAATAAACTCAACTGACAAGTCGCTCTGTGTTTCACAGTGTAGTCCTCTGCCAGTGCCTGAGAGGTGAACGGGCAAAGGTGGAGAAGGAAGGGCGAGCACCTACAGACTGGAGGAAACTTTGGTCTAGAGTGAGCAGTCTAAAACTTAGCAATCTAATTTTAATTGCACGAACAGTGTAACAGCTGTCATCCATCCTACACGTTTTAGTTCAATTTTTTTTTTTTTACAACAGCAACTCTATGTCTTTGATTTTAAAAGAGTAAAGTGAGCTGAAGCCTTCCTTTTAAGGCATCACATATACCTGCCGGGACTTGTTCCTGCTCAGGAAAACCACAACATTACTGTTCTAAGGACATATGTCTTTATAACTGTGTGTAATCTTCCAAATATTTGTGCGGCCCCCATCCCTGGCTCTCTCGGGCCGTGTGTGCACCACCTGATGGTAGGCTAGTAAGTGCTCTACCACTGGCATATAACTTTAGCCTCTCCAGGGGAAAAAAGAATATAACTTTTTTTTAAAGAATAAAAAGTGGTGATATTTTTTATTTTTTAAAAAGTTAATTGAACAAGTTTAATTCCTCTGATTAAACATTTTCTCCAATATGGCTTTAGAAGGCTTTTTCTACTTACAGTAATACATATTCAAAAAGTTTCATAATCAACTGCTGCCTATTAGTAATCTTTTCCTTATAGAAAGGCATTAGTAACTAATGACTAAGGTACTATACAATACATGACTCATGACTAAACCCAGGATACAACAGTTTACAGAATTGCTATTCCTCCTTTGTTTCAAACATTTGTACATATGATTCAGAGGAAATTAGTACCTGATTAATATGTATATTTTGCATTCAAATACTAATTCAAATTATATTTGGATGATAACCCAAATTTTTATTTTTCTCTTAAAAATATAAATTTACAAAATATACAGATGACAACACTTTGTTATGTTTTATCTTATCCCTCTCTCTATCTCCTCCCCCACTCCCACCCTCCTTTCCTTTCTTTTGTTTATTTTTTGGTTTTTTGAGACATGGTCTCTCTGTGTAGCCCTGGCTGTTCTAGACATCACTTTCTCACTCTGCAGATCAGGTTGGCTTCAAACTCAGAAATCTACCTGCCTCTGCCCACGCAGTGCTGGGATAAAAGTTGTATGCCACCACTGTCTAGCCTGAGTGTTTTCTTTTTCTTTTTTTCTTTTTTCTTTTTTCTTTTTTTCTTTTTTGGTTTTTCGAGACAGGGTTTCTCTGTGTAGCTCTGGCTGTCCTGGAACTCACTCTGTAGACCAGGCTGGCCTCGAACTCAGAAATCCACCTGCCTCTGCCTCCCAAGTACTGGGATTAAGGGCGTGTGCCACCACTGCCCGGCTGGGTGTTCTCTTAAATGTAGGATTTTTTCTTGTGAAGTTTCTTTTCATAGGAACTCCTGGACAGCAGATTGTCTGTTTCAGGGACAGACTGTACTGTGTTCTACAACGTGGACTCACATGCATACGATGTAAGTAAAGCTGGATTATAGTAACTGCTTGCACATCCTTGGTTACTCTTTCAGATCATGCTAGGAATAGGGAATGTCTACTAGACGTCCAACACTAGGCACAAATTTCAATCACTTGAGGAAATGTTGCAAAACACCGAGTCTCATCCTGACCAGAACTAAACTAAAATCAATAGGGCTCTGGCTCTGAGACACAGCCAGACCTGGAAAGTGGGCAGACATCAGTCTTGCACTTGCTTTGGGCTGTTTCAATCAACTATTTTTGTGAGCAAGCCGTCTTATAACTTGAACTGAGTATCCTCCCCATCAAAGCCAGTTCTATTTTGTGTATTAACGACATCATCATCTCCAAGAAGTTTAAGACTTAGTTGTTAGGATCTGGGAAAAAGGGTCGAACTGTTATGTCGAGTGTGCCGTGCTGTTTGCTGGGCTGTAGGGGGGCCTGGAGAGTCTTGGGGGTCAGGGGGAGTGTAGACAGGCTTGTAGTGGAGACACAACAACTGGGGTTTAGAACAGCAGCTGTCCACCAATGTTTCTGCATGCTTTCCTGTACTTTAATAATCAAAAGCATGAGCTAACTGACCATCAACTCTGCTTCTGGTTTTGAGAGTCTTAAACAAAATTTGAGACAGTCTCTATGTGTAAGTCCATTGACTCTTCCATGTTCCAAGTGTTTGGGTATAGAGATGAACTACAAGGTATGGTCTAGCCCCAACACTGTTGGTGTGCTGGTATACCAACAATGTTGGTATGAGGAGACCGTCATAAGAGGAAGATGGCAAAGCATCTGAATTACCAGTATGGAAGAGACAATTGGATTTATTGACGTATACAAGACTGTAAGCACTCTCCATTCAGAGTGTGGCCCTGCATAATGTTTATTAGGAGTTGTTAAAAATAAGGATTCTTTGGCTTCGTTCTACACCTCCGTGATCCCAATCCTTGAGGGCAGGATTTAGAAACCTATATCTTAAATTAGAACCTTGGCTGATCCTTATGCTCATTAATGTTTGTCTGTTTATTTCAGAAAGAGTCTCACACCATAGCCTAGGCTGGCCTGGAACTCACAACTTAGCCATGCCTTAGTCTCCTCAAATCATGAGATTCAGGTGGGAACAAACTTTATTAATATTTTAGAATTACTGTTGAGGTATGAGAACTCAGCAAAGGACAGACATGAGAGGACCAACTCCATAAGAGACAAAGGAAAAACAAGGTGGAGACAGCTCAGGAAAGAAAAAGGGTGGCAGGGCTGTGGTGGTGCACGCCTTTAATCCCAGCAGGTGGGAGGCAGAGGCAGGCCTGGTCTACAGAGTGAGTTCCAGGATAGCCAGGGCTATACAGAGAAACCCTGTCTCAAAAAAAAAAAAAAAAAGACTTGTCAGGAAAGAAAAAGGGTGTTTGCCACACAGCAGGATGGCCTGAGGCTGATCCTCAGAGGTTACAGTAAAACAGACTCCTGATACTTGTTCTATGATTATCGCACATACTCAGTACATACACATGCACAAGCATAGTCATGATGGACTGACTGACTGACAGGCTGGCACGGGCGCGCACACCCACACACCCACACACACAGCAGAAGATGGCTGAGTCAACTAAAGCACCATATGAATTGTAGAGCCAGGGTTACAATGGCCTCTGTAAGGTAAAATTAAATGATTTCTAGAATATATATAATGGTACATCTCAGGTAGATCAAATTTGATGTGCACCAGGAACACTAGTGATGAGAAAGTTATTTAACTATGAGGAAAGGGCATACTGATGGAGGCTGAAAAATCCTCTGGTAAAGGGGCTCAGTGAAAATCAGCTCAGGTGATTTAACTATGGGATGCTGATGTTACCCACACTGAGATGAGGGAAAGAGGTAAGATATGTAAAGCAAAAAGCACCAGGTAGTAGTAGGTGGGACCCAGTCAATAGTCAACGACATGAACTTCCTATGCTTCCAAACTGCTATAAAAAGAACAACTTTCCTTAAGAAATTTTTAGCACATTTTCATAAGGTCAAAAATGTCTCTTACCTTTCTTCTGATACATCTTTATAGAATACTTACTGGACTGTAAGATATTACACACACTGAGTGACCTGCTGGGTACATTTGGCAGCAAGACAATGAAGAACACTAGTGTACATCAGTGCTAAGGTGATGGATAAGGTTCAAGACACTGCATGGAAAAGTCAGGAGAGGTTGGAGAGACTGAACAAATACAGAATAGAGTTCAAACAAAGTACTATTGTAATGAAAGGCCTGGAAGAAACTTGGGTCCTCTGCAAGAGCAACAAGTGCTCTCTATCCTTCTAGCTCTAAGAAATGAATGAATGAATTAGCTTTGGCTGTCCTGGAACTCACTCTATAGAGCAGGCTGGTCTCAAATTCAGAGATCCTCCTACCTCTGACTTCAAAATGCTAGGATTAAAGGCATGGTCCACCACTGCCAGGCTAAGAAATTCTTTTTAAAATGGCTCAATGTCAGATTTGAGATGAGTCTGTGGAGAATTTGTATGTTTTGCAAATGGCTCTTAGCATATTGTCCTAGATTTAGAATAACTAATATTTTTCAAGAATGAACCATAATCAAGATTTCTTTTTTGGCACTGCTCTTGTCCGTCTTCCTTCCTTCCCTCCCTCCTTCCCTCCCTCCCTCTTTCTCTCCTACCTCCCCTCCCCTCTGTTCTTTGCTTCTTTCAAGGAAAGAGGCCAAGTAGTCTTTGAGCACATGGTTTTCCTGTCTTAGCTTCAGGTCTAGGATTGCATTACTATTGACTTCCCTC
>NW_021620932.1:1572690-1594895 GCF_004785775.1 Grammomys surdaster
TTCCTTCCTTCCTTCCTTCCTTCCTTCCTTCCTTCCTTCCTTCCAAGACAACTGTCTTGCTACATAAGCCAAGCGGTCATTGAGTAGATGGTTTTCCTGTCTAAGCTTCAAAGGCTAAGACTATAGGTATACACCACAATACCCGCTTGAAGAATTCTTGCTTCAAACGTTTCACAAGGTTTGACACAGATGTGCTACTGCAGTAACAGCAAATGTTTTGTCCTTATAGCACATTAATTATTCACATGGAATATAAGCACATGTGCTTTAACTATTAATTATTTTAAGGCAGGGTAACCCAGGCTGGCCTCACACTCAAGTTGTAGCTAAGGATAATCTTGAACTCCTCATCCTTGTGTTACCATCCACATGTGCTAGGATATGTAGATGCCACTGTGCTGGTCTATGGGGTGCAGGGGATCAAAGTTAGGAACTGCTTCATGTGAAGGAAGTGACTCTACCAAATGAGTCACACACTCACTTCTGTTTATCATTAAAGCAAATGTTATTTTTCATAAAGTTCCACAGCAAAACAGCCTCAAAACACAAGTGACAGAGTGACAATCATTAATGAAGCTGGTTCTCCTGCTGTGTCACAGTTCCTGCGAACTTTGTTTGTCCAGACAACCCCCTTATTTCATAAATTCTTCAAAACTTGCCATGACTCATCAACTTAGTAAGCACTCATATCTAGTTATACGGTATTCTGAATGCCAACTCTATGAAAATGCGATGCTTTCAGAGAAAATTAGCTCCCAAATTCCTTCCCAGGAGAAAAGCCAGATGCACACTCAGATTTATTATATGCAAAGAATGGCAGTATGATTCATGAAGTAAATGAACTTAACTGAACCTAACCAAGAAATGACATAATAGAATCATAAACAAACATCAAAAACAATATTGCGATTGTATTTATGGTCAAGAAAATGAAGTCTGAAAGTAGGCCATGGAAATGGGAAAAGGATTCTAAGTAAAAGATCCATAAATGAGTAGTGTTTAACATTCGTAGCCATCAGGGAAATACAGACTAAAACTACTTTGAAATTCATACTTACTGCAGGAGGAATAAAACTCTATCTCACCCTGTGAGATAAATGGCAGCAAATGCTGGTGAAGATGTTAAGAAAGAGGAGTACTTACACAGTTGGTAGGAATAGGAACTGATGCAAATGTTATGGAGATAAGGCTGGAGTTTTCTTTCTCAGAGGGATAAAACTAGCACTACTACATGACCCAGGTTACCACTCTCTTGGACACATACCCACAGAAGTCCGTATGGTTTTACAGAAATACTGATACTCCATGGCCTATTCACAAAGGCCCCAACATTGACTCAGCTTAGATGTTCATCAACTGATGAATGGATAATAAACACACAGTACCAATATATAATGGGATTTAATTAAATGTAAAGAAAAATGCAGAAAAATGGATGGAAATGGAAACTATACTAAGGGAGGTAATCCATGCACAGAAAACCAAATGCCACGTGCTTTCTCTCCTATGTGGATTATAGCTTCCAAATTTAGAATCACGTGTTTAATTTGGAATGTCTGTAGAAACCATAAAGCTAGAAAATGGCGATGGGTTGGGGGAGGTCTTCAGGAGACTGGGATACCGAACACAAGTGATATGAAAGTGGAGAGGAAGTGCTGGGGTAGCAAGGGCTTAACCAAGGATGGGGAAGAGCAATGGAGAGGAGGGACTAGGTAGAGGAAGGTTAGTCTAAACTATCAGTCTATTAGTCACTCTGTATAAGTGGAGATCGCTGATTCAAGAATCCATGAGATAGCAAATGAAAATTCTAGTACCAGATGTGGGATACTTCTCTACAGTTAAGAAGGCCCAGAGGCCAACAAAATAATATAGGTTATTGCTCTATGTAGTGCTCTGGGCTTCCTGCCAGATCTAAAAGGTGATATCCCACTGGTGAATAAACAACACTCTGGTTGCAGGACATGGAAAAAACCAAAGTGGGAATAACCTTCCCTTTGATGACTAGCTTTCATATTTCGGGAAGATACTATGTAGATAGCCAGGCAGAAAACCCAAAAGTGTCTTATCCGGCTGTAGACCTTGTATGCTATAATAGTGGCTTGTAAGACAAGCTCTTCCTGCTAGTACAGTAGGACAAGACTATTATATGAGAATAAACAACTATGTTCTGTCTAGATATGAGGCCGACTTCACAGGAGGGAGTTCATGCCTAGTGCTTGGACCTGGTCAAAGGCCCATGGCTGGTGTCTTAGGGTTACTATTGCTATGATGAAACATCATGACCAAAAAAACAACTTGGGGAGGAAACAGTTTATTTCCCTCACAGTTCTATAAAACAGTTCATTATCAAAAGTTGTGTGGGCAGGAACTCACACAGGTAGAAACCTGAAGGCAGGAGCTTCTACAGAGGCCATGGAAGAGTGCTGCTTACTGACTTGCTCCCCCTGGCTTGCTCAGCATGCTTTCTTATAGAACAGAGGACCACCAGCTCAGGGGTGGCCCCATCCACAACCCACTGGCCCTCCCTCACCCATTACTAATTAAGGAACTGCCTTACAGGCTTGTGCACAGCCAGATCTTAAGGGGGCACTTTGTTAATCGAGGCTCCCTACTCTCTGATGACTCTAGCTTGTTTCAGGTTGACATAGAACTAGCCAGCACAGTTGGGGAGGTCACATGCCTTGTTTTGCTAAATGGATAGCTGTCAAGCTTTCTCTTAGATAGCTGTTGATATAGACATAGACTAGAGCTGTTTTAAGACATGGTCAGAAAGCTTTATGAAGTGGACAGAGGTTGTTAAGGCAGACGCATGGATAGTCAAGGTGCTGAGACTTCTGAGTGACAGTTTCTTTTTAGTTAAAAAGATTCTTTTCTCCTACAGTACATCCTGACCACAGTTTCTCCTTCCTCCACTCTTCCCAGCTCCCCTCTCCTCTTCCATTTCCCTTCAGAAAGGAGTGATTGAGTGCTCAAGCACTGAGATGAATATCACCTGTCCCAAAGCTCAGGGACATTAAGGAAAATGGAGCAGAGGAATGAGAGAGTGAAATGATGTAGAGGATGGCTGTGGACACTGTGCTCTGGGCATTCTGTGGCTATAGTACTTATGAAGTCACAGCAGTTGCAGCTGCCAGCAGACCCTGTATAGGACACGTTAAAAAAAAAAAAAAGCTTAACACCCAAGGCTGCACCTGATGAACAAACCCAGTGACAGCACTCACTCAAGATAACCAGACAAAGTCCTAGAATCCTATGATGCTCACTGGATGCTCGCTGGACAGTATATAAGCAGAGACCAATTTAGAGAGAGACACCACCTTGATTTGCCCAGCTGGGGAGTTTCCCCTAGGATCCTGACACTCGGATCAGAAGCTTTTGTTAGAGACTAGATCTGAACTTCAGCTAAGATGCCATACAGGTGATCGATCAGCCTTGGGGAAATAGGCTTAAGACCACAGTTAGGAATTTAGAGTGTGAACCTTGTGTAATGACCTTCAGCATAATAAAATATAACTTATGTTATACTAACTAATATGTATCTACCTTCTTGCTTATGACAGATTTGAATAAATTTTATAGATATATGCAACTGTCAAATAGTGAGAAATTGTATTTGAATAAATCCTTTAAAAGTCAAAGTAAGGTGAAAAAACTTATCCTCTTCCCTCCCCTGAAGGGTTTGTTTGAGAATTTTAATTAGGGAATTACAAGCTCCATAAAGGGACAAATTGGAATTCCAGAACTATAAGCTAATATTTGAGATGAAAGAGATAGTAGGTGAAATTAATGGCAGTTTATATGCTGGTGAAGAAACATTAGGACATGATGCCACAAGAGAAATTACATAAAATCAGCTAGGTGGTAGTGGCACATGCTTTTAATCCCTGCACTTGGGAGGCTGAGACAAGCGACTCAGAATCTCTGAGTTTGAGGCCTGCCTGGTCTACAGAGAAAGTTACAGGACAGCCAAGGCAGCACAGAGAAGCCCTGCCTTAATAAAAAGGAGAGAAAGAGAGGTTGGGGCGGGGGAGGGAGACACTACCTAAAATCAAAAGCAGAACCTAGACTGAAAATATACAATACACCATTAGTTCAACTCTGGACAACTTTAAGCAACCATACATGTCACCTTGGAGTTCCAAAAGAAACAGAGGACAGTGGGAAATAAAAAGGTAAATTTAATGAACTCACAAGTGAAAAATCCAACAAAACCCAAGAATAGCAATAAAGAAACCATGGCAGGCCCACAGGTCAATTTAGAAAGAACAATCTGCAAAGCAGCTAAAGAAACACATGCTAGTGAGAGACAGAGGTCAAGAGAACATATCCTACAGAGGGGCAATGGTCAAGAGAACATATCCTAGAAGGACTAAGGTTAAAGAACATGTTCTAGTGAGAGACAAAGGTCAGGATAACACATTCTAGTAAGAGACAACAGTCAGCAGAACACATTCTAGTGAGGGGCAAAGATCAGAAGAACATGTTCTAGTGAGAGATTGTTTTAGTTAGGATTTCCATTGCTGTGAAGAGACACCATGACCAAGGCAACTCTTTTTTTTTCCAAGGCAACTCTTATAAAGGACAGAATTTAACTGGGACTGGCTTACAGGTTCTGAGAGTCAGTCCATTATGATCATAGGGAGAAGTATGGCAGCATCCAAGCAGGCATGGTACAGGAGGAGCTGAGAGTTCTACATCTTGTTCTGAAGGCAAACAGAAGACTGGCTTGCAGACAACTAGGAGGAGGGTCTCAAAGCTCCCCCTAATCTCCTGCCCCCAGTGACACACTTCCTCCAACAAGGTCACACTTCCTAATAGTGCCACTCACTCACTGGGCCAACCATATCAAAACCACCACAGAGACAAAGGTCATGAAAACATATTTTAGTGAGGGACAAAGGTCCGGAGAACAGCATTTTGGCAGATGCAAAGCTAAACTAAAAACTAAAATACATCTTTCAAATCCTAAAATTTAGGTAAGAATGAGACACAGGAGGAAGTCAGCCTCACACTCCCCTCCCTCTCTTCCCCTACCCTCCTCCTGCCTTTCCTGGATTGGAACTGATTTGGGGCCTTGCTACTGTTAGGAACATGATCTGTCTCTGAATTGTAGTCCCAGTCCTCTTTTTAATTCTTTCATTTTTTTTAGGCAAAGTCTTACTAAGTTGCTGAGGCTGGCCTTACACTTTTTCTGTAACCCCAGTAGATCTTTAACTTAAAATCCTTTCCTGAGTAATAAAACTATAGGCCTGAACTGCCAGGCCCAGCAAACTTCAAATTATACCTGGGCAAAAAGTCTTTCCAGAAACAAAACTGAGCACAGCAATCCCATGTCCACTTGACTGAAAATGTGATTCAAACATGTAATTGTCCCTGAAGCATAATTCACAATAGCAGAAAGGTAGGAAGAGCCTGAATGTTTACCACAGAATGAATAAACAATCTTTGGTAAATATACAAATACGTGAAACAGAATATTATTTATTAGCAAAATGTCACAAAGTATAAGGTGTATGCTAAGATGTAGATGAACCTAGAAAACAGTATGCTCAATAAAAGAAGCTAGATACAAAAGGTCAGGACCTGTATGGTTCCATTGGTTTATCCTACTTTGCTGAGTAGGTAAACGCATAGAAAGCCAATAGTGGTCTGTTTAGACAGACTGCTGTCAGAGGCTGGGGGTGGGTGTGTGATTGATTACTTAGTGGGTACAGGCTTTATCATGTAGTAATAAAAATGTCTTAGAACTAGTTAGAAGTGATTGCACCATATTCTGAATGAATGTAAGATGGTTTACTTTACAATGATTAATTTTATGACATGTGAGTTTCACCTGGGAATTAAAAACCAATGATGAATCATAAGACATAAAAATAATAAATTAGACTTTCTTTATCAAAATAAAAAAAGTTCATACATCAGGGAACAGTCATAAGAGGATGCAAGAAAACATAAAAACTGGGAGAATGTATTTGCAATCACTTATGTGCTAAAGATCTGCAATCCAGAATACCCAGACAAATCCTGCCAATCAACAACAACATCAAGCCAAACGATACAACTAAAAATCAGGAGAAATGAGTTGAAAGCATATTCCTATGGTCGAGTGGCCCTCATTAATTTATACTGCAATTAAGTTGTCACTGCGACTGTATTAAGATAGGTGGTATCTGAGTTAGGCATGTAGCTCATGGTAGAACTTTATACTGGGTTCTACCTTCAGCATAGTAACAAATACGTGAATAACAACAACATGAACACTAAGAGGTGAAATTTAAGAGGTGCTGAGACCTCCAAGAGCCTTGTAGAGGAATTTTAATCCAGCAACATGACTGCTCTCGCAAGGGACCACATCCAAAGACCTTCTAGATCTGTGCTATCCAGGTAGAATCACAAAACTTTAACCCCCCCCGGCTGGAATTTGGACACACTCTTAGAAAACACCTTTAATCAAATGAAGGTAAAATTGATTTGTAGAAGGAAGCAGCCATATTTGAACGTGTCTAATTGAGGGGCAGAAAAAATGATGAATCAGAGAAAGATTGACAGAATGAGTCGGAGATAGGTGATGCCCAACTCACAAAGGACAGACAGGAAAGAGAGGTGACTTAAGAAAGCAGTACAAAGAGAGATGGGGACAGAAAGAGGAGACAGTTTTACAGAGATAGGGTTACAGGTGAAGATAGAACAAGTCAGAGAATGAGAAGGAGCCAGAGGATTAGAAAAGATTGTCAGAGTTCGTTTGGGGCCAAGCAGAGCAATTCAGTGAGAAGCAATGAGAAGTCAGTTTCAATCAGTCAGCTTGGAGAGGATTTTGGGTCAGAACAGCTGAGTTAACCAGCCAGCCAGAGGTCAGGAAGAACTAGAAAGGGTGAGCTTATTTAGCAGCAAGTCTCCAAAATGACAATTACATCTGGCCAGCCTTCATGAACATATCGCAGTCTTTAGTATAAGAATGGCAGAGATGCTACTACATAGCAACAAGATATGGCTCCATTACGAGCCAAGTAAACCTCTATTATATATAAATTACCCACCTGTTATTCTGAAAGTAGGAAACAGACTAAGACAGAATTTCTATTTATACTTAATTTCTATTTATATTTAATTCTCTATGTATACAGAAATAGCCAAGATGAAGTAAAAAAATGCCTGACATTATTAATCATTAGGGATATGTCAAATCAAAGTCACAATGAGCTACAATTTCATATCCACAAAGATAGCTAGAATTAAAAAGCAACTAGCAAGCATATAATGGCTAAAAGTTTGTCAGCTGGATGACATCTGGAATCAGCTAAAATCCAAGAAGCTGGGCATGCCTCTAAAGGATTTTTATGATTGGATCAGTTGAGGTGGGAAGACCTACTCTAATTCTGGGTCATGCCTTCTGGTGGCAGCTCATAAGCTTTTGGTTTTTTCCATTTTGCCCTCACTCTTGCTGGCAAGTTCACCTATTCTGTTGCCAAGACATTTTTTTCACTGATATTAGAATCTACTTTCTTTTCAGATTATAGTGTACGCTGAAGATCGGCAGCTCTCTAGGTCTCCACTGGGAGTCCATCATCAGATTGGGATTGCTAAAACATCTCTCATAGATTAAACAACTAATGGATCTTCAGCCTTTCTATCAGGATATAGATACTTTTTGATTACTCAGTAGAAAGCCTGTCAACCACACTAATAAATGATATATATGGAAACAGAAAACCTTGACATGGCTGGTATAATGTAAGATGCTTGCAATGTCAATAACTCTTGAAGGCATTATAGCAAGTGGAAGACACCACATACAAGCATGGAAGGTTGCATAATTTCTTTTATATGGAATATATAGAATAGGGGAATCTATGGAGAAAGACAGTCCATTACGTACACATCAGATGCTGCAAGAGATGAGAATGGGAAAGGAAATGACGACTTAGGAAGTATAGGTCTCCTTCTAGGGTGAGGAAATTGGTCTATAATTATGTGGTAGTGATGGATATACAACACTGTAAACATGCCAAAGGCTACTCCCTGAATTCTAAAATGGTTTATATGATAAACTTATGCTATGTGAATTTTCCACAACAACAGACTGCACTTAATACTTGGGAGTTGGAGGCAACAGTTCCAGGAGTTTATGAGCTAGACAGGGAATTCAAGGTCATCCTTGGCCACATACTGAGTTTGAATTTAGGAGGAAATCTGTCTAAAAAAGGTATGTGCATGTGTGGGAAGGGTGGAGAGATGGCTCAGCAGTTCATAGCGCTTGTTGTTTCTCTTATAGAGGAACTGGATTTGATTCCCAGAACCCACATGGTGGCTCCATCTGTAACTCCAATTTCTAGGTGTCCAGATCCATGGTATACTCACATCCATGTAGATAAGACAGTCATACAAAAATGAGTATTTAAACATAAAGTAAAAAGAAAGTGTACAAATATAAAGATACGATTCCAGGCTGTAGACCAGGGATGGTTAACTACTTGATTAAATAGAGTATCTTTTCCTCATACTAACACTTCTCTTCATAAGATGTTTAACTGTTAACAGGAATACCGATGTACTGTGGTGTTCAGAGACATAGATAAGATCTATGACAACAAAAGCACCAACATTAGGAGGGACACAGAATTCAATTAAACCAACTGCAACCATTATAAAGTTATAAACAATAAAATAAAATGAAATGAGAAAACATGCACTCAACTGAAAGTAGAAAGAAAATAGGACAAGATCACAAAGAAGTAGTAGAGACAAAGTAGAAAGACGGCAGGTCATAGCGTATCAATAGGCATATTTCATGATAACATGCTATTCCCTGTCCTGGTTAAAATCAGAAAGATCAAGAATTTACCTGCTGACACTAATCAAAAGCTAAAAACAGTGCAAAAAAAAAAAACCGACCTAATAAACAAGAACAAATACACTGTGTCAATGACTGCCGAGCAGTTCAAGACTGTCGGGTCCTCAGTACTCTTCCTCTCTGATCCTTCTTCTGCTCAGTCAGCTGTGTTGCAGATGGAACCTGGGGATGAGGGAATGCTAGGCAATCTGAGCTACATTGTTAGCCTGTTTTCATCATTTTATATATAAAGTCAATGCAATCTCAAAATCATAGCAACCCTTTTTCCTCCCAGGAATTAATAAACTAGTTATAAGATTCATAGGGAAGTACAAAAAATATAGAGTGGCCAAAAGTTGAATTGGAGAATCAACGGTGCTGATTTCAAGACACTATACAACTGTCACGACAAGCATGGTGTGCACACAGAGATAAGCAGGTAACTAGAAGGAAACACGTCTAGACACAGACTCATTCATCAATGATTAATTTCAATCTATGCTTTTCATTTCATGTAAAAAAACATAATCACAAATGGATCACAGACCTAAAACTATCACTGTGTAGACAGAAAGGTTAGAGTGTTAACCTTTCTGTCTACAAAAAACTTTGTGACACCAGAGTAGGCAATGATATTTTAGATGTGACATTTAATCAATAGTAGATGTGACTGTTAATTAATTAATTTTACATCATGACTGGAGTTTACTGTTCCCCCCTCTCCACCCAGTCCCTTTCTCCTGCCCATCTCCTCCTCTGTTTGCCTTCAGAAAAGGGTAGGTCTCTCATGGATACCAACTGACCAAGGCATATCAAGTTGCAGCAAGAATAGGTACTTTCTTTCCTATTAAGGCTAGATAAAGGAATCCAGTAGGAGGAAAGGGTCCCAAAGGTAGACAACAGAGTCAGAGACAGCCCCTGGAGTCCCACAAGAAGCCCAAGCTATATAACTGTAACATATGTGCAGAGGGTCTAGGTCAGACTCATGGCGTCTCCCTGGTTGTGGGTTCAGTCTCTGTGAGCCCCTATGACCTCAGGTTAGTTGATTCTATGAGTTTTCTTGTGTTATCCTTGACTCCTATGAAATTGGGTTTTTTGAGACAGTGTGTGATGGCTAATCATGGTTGTCAACTTGATATACCTGGGAATAGGGGAACCTCGACTGAGGAACTGCCTCCATCAAACTGGCCTGCAGGCAATCAATTTTCTTGATAGAAAACTGACAAAGCACGGGCTGGTCTACTGTGGGAGGTTCCTTCTGTAGGCAGCTAGGCTGAAAAGTAGCTGACCACAAGCCTGGGAGCAAACCATTGAGCAGCACTCCTCTGTGGTCTCTGCTCCAGCTTCTGTCTCCAGGTTCCTGCTTTGGTTTTCCTCAATGAAAGACTATAGCCTGTAAGCCAGTTGCCTTAAGTAGCTTTCTCCACCATGGTGTTTATTACTCCAATAGGAATGAAGCTAGAACAGGAGTCCTGGCACTTGGTATGCAAGTTATGCTGGTTTCAAACTCAGAAATGCTACTGCCTCAGCCTCCCAAGGTCTGCAATTTCTTTCCTTTCTTGGTTGATTTTTTTTTTTCTTTTGAGATGGGTTTCTTTTAGTGCCCTAGGTTCTCCATGGATTCCTAATGATAATCTTCCTCCTTTTGCTTACTGAGTGCTGGGGTTATACATGAGCCATCATACTTGGTTTTCTTTGATTATTTCATTCCAGTTTGCACCTAGGAGTACGCTAGAACTTACTTGTAGTAAGAGTAAATTTGTAGAATTTTGTGAGGTTGTTGTTAAATGTAATCAAAATTAAAATGTACATAGATATATACAAAGGTCAATTCTATTAAAGACAAAGGAATGTGTAGTCAAATGTTCACCAAATGTTACTTTATATTTCCTCTGTGTGAGTTCACAGATATGAACTAAACCTAGACAGTCTAAATCTCATACTACTGTTTGCTGAAGACCTTTCTTCATAAAGCCTAGTGGTTAGAAAGGCAGCCTATGGTTAGTCCCATGGCACAGACACGAGTAAGCACAGACAGCAGAGCTCCCCCTCTCCTCCTGTTATAATCATTGTTGGCGTCTGTCCACATTCCATTGTGTCCACCTTAATCTCTGATGGTTCTTACTCTCATTTCAACGTTTAGTGTAGAGACCCGCTTACCATTAAAAGTGCTTTATCAGTAGATACTATAAGGATAACGGAACAGGAAAACAAAGAGGCCAAACATGGACTTGATGCATATAGCACTCAGAGACTGTGGCAGCATGCCCAATACCTGCAGAGGTTCCAGTCAGTGGGCCAACACTGAGTGGGCAAGGTGACCATGTCGTCTGTTCTTGCTAGGTTTTTGTCAATTTGACAAAAGCCTTTAGAACATTAAAAAAAAAATTATTTATTTATGTATGGGAGTACAATGTACAAGGTCATTCTCTTCACATATACCATAAGATGGCATCAGATCCCATGACAGATGGTTGTGAGCCACCATGTGGTTGCTGGGAATTGAACTCAGGACCTCTGGAAGAGTAGTCAGTGCTCTGACTGAACCATCTCTCAAGCTCTCTCAAGCTCTCTCAAGAACATTTTCTTAATTAGTGATTAATGTGGGAGGACCCAGCCCACTGTGAGTGGGGCCACCTCTGGGCTGGTGGTTTTGGGCTCTAAAAGAAAGCAGATTGAGAAAACCATGAGGAAGAGCACTTCTCCATGATGTCTGCATTTGTTCCTGCTTCCAGGTTCCTGTTCTGAGTTCCTGGCCTAATTTCTTTTGATGATGAACAGCAATATGGAAGTGTAAGGCAAGTTTGCCTTCCTAAATTGTTTTTGGTCATGGTGTTCCATCACAGCAGTATTAACCCCAACTAAAACAGGCTTCTAGCCCTAATCAAGTAACTACCTGCAACAGGTACAACTCACAAAAAAGAAAACAGGTTCTCTCTTAATGGTATCTCACTGTCTATACCAATCCCACGCAGTGCAACCCTTTGCCAGGAGTACTTGACCAACACAAAGCAAACTGACTCAAGGGTATTTTTGTGGACCGTCTGTTTCATTTTGATTTGTTTTGTTCTTATTGTTTTTGATTTGATTTATTTTTGTCTTTTTTTTTCTTTTTCTGGAGATAGACAGAAAACAGGATTGGGTGAGAAGGGAGATCTGGGAGAAATTGAGGAGGGGAAAACATGATCAAAATATAGTATATGAAAACTTTTTTCAATAAAAAATAAAAAATTTAAAAAGATTTAGTATTTTTTAATTAAACAGAAACTTTAAAAAATTCAAATATTTAAAAATCAGTTGTCAGTGAGAAACACAATGTCAACAAAATCTGCCAACTTGTTTTGCCAGTGATACTCTCAGAGGCCGAGGCTCTGTGACTAGCTAGCCTCCATCACACTTCCTGAATGTTCTGGGCACTCAGTCTCCCTTCTGTTCTGCTTTGCCATACAGGCTACGTTGTTTAGGACTCTCAACACTCAGTGAAGTTTACAAGTTTGAAATCATGTCGCTAGCAGCTTATTTTCAGACTGCTCAGCAGGTAACTGTCGGTGTTAACAAGGCATGCAAAGGAGCAAGCCCCAGCTTCTCTCTAGGTCTTCGGATGGATCCGACTACTCACCTCTTGTGAAAGCTGCTTTACTTGCTTCTTTTCATGTTCCAGATCTTTTAAAATCAATGAATTTTGTTTTTCTAACTGAAGAACTCTTCTTGCCAAGTGGACACTAGGTAAACAAAATGAAAAACATTTATGTACACCAAAGTAAAATGCTGCCTAAACACGCAATAGATATTTGTATGCTAGAAAGTGAACCCTTCTTTCCTAATAACATAAACATAGTAATAGAAAACAATGACAATACAAAGCAAAAATCACTGCAAGAGCAATACTTTTAGCAACTTTGACCTTTGAAAGTAACAACCCTGACATTTCGATACGGTAAGTGTGATATACCGATTACCTGATTATGGTTTTTAGCCCTTTCCATGGAAGCAGAATTACATTATGTTACTAGCTTGGCAGAAAAAGATAGCCATTTACAGCTTTCTCATTTTAACGAAAGTTTCCAAATTACAAATTACTTAAAATTATTATCAGAAACTATTTGAATATTATGTGCAAAATTATTTGAAATTACTTGAATATTATGTGCAAAAGCTTATATTCGGAAAGTGTTTATACTGGTCAATATTATGAATTTTATAATACAAAACATAATCCAACATAATCCAATAGGTTTCCTATTGCAAGTGGAGGTGGAAGAGATATGTAACATGTGAAGAATGACCACAGTACAGGCAGAGTCTGTACTGAAGGAACCCCCTTCCTTCCAATGTTTTATGTCCCCATCCCCTGGCAGGGTCTTAAGTCTGTATCCTAGGCTGGCCTCAACTGTTCCTGTACGTTAGCCCAAGTGTTAGGATCACAGGCACACACCCACAGACCATCATGCTCTGCACTCCATCACAGCCCTTGGTTTGTTTGTTTTTAGTTTTTCAAGACAGGGTTTCTCTGTGTAGCCCTTGCTGTCTATTAAACAATTCCAAGGACTCAAAGAAAACACACACAACTTTTAAAAGAAATACTGGTTATGCTGAGAAATCATGTTGTTCTCAAGACCCACATTATATTTTCATGTTTTATATTAGTTAACCTATCAATTTAACCTATGAATGGAGAATTCACAGAATCCAAATGAATACAACTTATTACACTGTCGAGTTGTCTTTTTTTTTTTTTTTAAATTTCTACCAAATAACCCTACCGAACAAAATGAGCCCTAGAGCATTTATATTCCTCAGCCCAAGACAAAGGGATTCATGTAAGACTCAGCTAAACATTCTCTAACCCATTTATATGTAAGGACTGCACATCCAAAGTGAGAACCGTAAACTTTGATCTCGACAGTGTGGCTACATCTAGTATTCTTTGATCTGGCGTGGTATTTGCCAATCAGTTGACATTACAGATGGAAACCAAGTAGTCTTCGTTTTTTTTGACAAAAATTCTTTAAAAAATTATGTGCTAAAATATATAATAATATGCGAATAGCACAATAAACACCAACTTAAAGTTCGGAGTTGCGCAGGTCTCAGGACAGCATAACTTGAGACCATTTTTATTGCCCCGCCAACAGCCATCCTGTGCCTTGTCCACTCTTTATTAAATGCCTCTTAACCACCTCCACACACACTTCATTTTAGGGAACCTCTAAACAACTTTCTTCTTATGCATTTTAAAGTAATTTATAGTTTACACTGTATTAATTTTTTTACTCTAAAAATAATACTTTATGTATCAACAATGAAATTTACATATTGACCCTGTTATAGAATCTGACAAAGTTTTGTACAGAAAACAATTCAGGTTATACAACCTCTCCCTCCAGGGGTTGGGGTGGGGAATCAGGTTTTCTTTGTTAGTTAATAAAACAAATGTAGTTTGGGGTTTCTCTTTGTAACTCTTGCTGTCTTTGTTCACCAGCCTGGCCTTGAACCCAGAGATTCGCTGACCTCTGCCTCATGAGTGCTGGGACTAAAGGCATGCACCATCACAACTGTCTTTAGTCACATATCTTAATGTTGCTTTTGGATTAAATCTGCTGGTTTTAACTGTGTCTGTGAACTCCATATTTTACATCACCAGCTCCAATTTTGTCCGTTTAATTAAACAATCACACTTTTATCTTCTTTCTTACTTTTCATGTACATACATATATATCTTTTCTATCTATCTATAAAGTAGAGAAATACATACATACATACATACACACACACACACACACACACACACACACACACACACACACATATATATATATTTTTTTTTTTCCTCTATTTTTGTTACTCGCAGAACATATCCTTTAGGGTCTTTTTTGTTTTTGTTTTTTCGAGACAGGATTTCTCTGTGTAGCTCTGACTGTCCTGGAACTCACTCTGTAGATCAGGCTGGCCTCAAACTCAGAAATCCGCCTGCCTCTGCCTCCCAAGTGCTGGGATTAAAGGCGTGCGCCACCATTGCCCAGTGGGTCTTTTCTAAATAACAATTCATCAACAAATGCATGCTGAAGGTATTGACACTATTTGTGTAATAATGCTTATAAAACAAAGAACATAGTCAAATTCAATTTCAGAGAAGTATAGAGGAGTGGAGATTTTTATGCAAATCAAACCTTTGTTTTCTATTAAGGAATGCGATGAGATGTAACAGTCCCCCGTTTACCAACATTCTGAAGATGACAGTGACTTGGTGATAGCAAGTGAAGTACATTACACTGTTCACTTGGTTTGGCTAACTTGTGTGTAGTAAAATGCTCTTATGCAGATATAGTGACAAAGTCAAAACTATCAGATGATATGAACACTGAAGCAAGAAATTCCATGCCAGTGTTTCAGTGTTAACACAAGGGTAGGGTGGTAATAAGAATATCCCTGGTTATAGTTAAGGCATTTTGAGAAGGAAACTCCACTCAAGGTAGATGAAAGTCGTTACAGTTTGTATATGATATGCCAGTGGATCCCACACCTCTTCAGATCACCAGAGGCACCAGGCACACATGTAAAGCATATACATATGCACAGCCAAAACTCTTATACACATAAAACATATAGAGAAGAATTAAAGAAATACAATAGGCAGATAAATTTGCAAATTAAAACTGTTCTAAAATCTCTCCCATCATCTGGATCAGCACAAACACAGAGGGATACACTACGACAACAGTGTCCGATGTCATCGTGTAGTGTCGGGGCACAAGCAGCACACAACCAGAAACTCTTGTTTGATATTTTCAAAGAGTTGTTACTCAAACAAAAACATTACTTCAGATCAAGTTGTGCCACGTCAAAAAGTCAATCTTATTTTAATCTACTTCAATTATATAAGCCTTTTTGGCTTTCCACATTGTGTACCACAAAGACTTTTAAGAAAGTCTGCAATTATTTACGCTTGTAGGAAGCCTCAAAGTGCTAGTTACCTTATTATACACTTACATATTTATCTGAAACTTAAAAATTCTATATCATACGAGAAACATAATCTGCTGCTATCACCTCACAGGAAATCAGCATTGCAGTGCCTCCAGAAATGGACTCAGATAAATAAACAAAACAAAACAAAAACAAATAAACCAACCTCAAGTGCCCATAGTTCATGTATTTTAAAGGCTTCTTTAAAAATGTAAACAAGTATTTTAATTAAATTATTTCATTTGGTGCCTAGGGAGAAGTTTTGGAATCCTGATTTTTCTAACTGTGCAACTGACTTAAGACCACCTTAACTGATACAGCCACCTAGCATATACATTATGCCAAATATTGTGTGGTGATCTTCATATAGATTTTCTCAATTTAATTCTTTTTTTTTTTTTTTGTTTTGTTTTTTGTTTTTTGTTTTTTTTTTGGTTTTTCGAGACAGGGTTTTTCTGTGTAGCCCGGGCTGTCCTGGAACTCACTCTGTAGACCAGGCTGGCCTCGAACTCAGAAATCCTCCTGCCTCTGCCTCCCAAGTGCTGGGATTAAAGGCGTGCGCCACCACCGCCCGGCCCTCAATTTAATTCTTAAAATATTCTTTTGGCAGCAAGAGGCAACTCTTAGTTCTTTTATGGGCTTTATCACAAATGGATAGCAACATGGCACTCATAAACGCAAAGCCTAAAAATCAAACTGTAGTGACTGAAAATGACTTTGCGCTTTAGTTTTAAGGTTAGTATACAATGTAATAGGTATCTGTGTGTCATGCATGTAGGCCACTAGTCGTCACTCTCATATTCATCTCTCCTACTGACTGTCCCTTCTCGTGCCCTCGGTTAGTTACCCTTTGCATTCCAAGTGTTGCCCTCAGCCTCCTAGGGAATATATTTTGAAGATTATTCATACATAAGAAATGCTTACAATAGAATACTAAGGTAAAAACTAAAGTACTGAAATTATACAATGTCCAAAAAAGTGCAAGGAAATTCATATATTTGTATAAATTTCTGATTGGTTATTTTGAATAATGGGATTACCATCAATTTACCTAATTTTAAAAATAAAATAAATACTTATAATCAGTTAAATAGTAACATTGCATATTTAATATCAGCTGTTGAATATAAAGTTTTAAATGAAAATAAGCATGAAGGAGATATATAGCAGTTGAGAGACAGGTTCCTTTGTATACACTTTGTAATATACTTCCTCATAATGATATATGATGACAACTTTGCTATGAAGCACTCCATTTACGACTGTGAGTCATTTCTATGACTCACTTTAAATCTGCAGTGGTTTAATTTCAAATTTGAAAAACTAATAAGTACAGATTCTGTGAAGGTTACACTGCTCTCTCTTGTCTTAAGTAAATGTATTTCAAGAGGGCACAAGGCAAGCGCTTTCTGTACAAATAGCCCTTAAGAAACCAAGTGTTGATTTTGCAATCTTCAAAAGTGCATCAGATCCTAAAGTGGATTAGGTGCCACTACTCAAACTGCACATAGTAGGTACTCAATAAAAACTGTTGAATGACTAACTGTAGGGATGCATACATGTCCTCCTTGGATGTCTAGACTTACACTCTCTTCCCTCAGTTTAGATGACCTGAGAAGCACTTCCTCAAAATAGCCTTGGGCTCACCATGAGAAGAATGCCTGGCACCAGCTGACAAGGGTATTAATAGCATACCCATTAGGCACTTGCTCAGGGCGCACAGATAGCTTCGTGATAGAATCTTCAGAAATATTTGGACAGTCAAGATCATTTGCGCTATGAATCACTTGTGGTTCTTTAAATCTTTGGGCATCAAAGCAAAACAAAACAAAACAAAAAACAAAACATCCCCCATACCAAACACCAACCAACTAACCAAACCTACCAAACAAACAAAACACACCTAACTTCTGGTTTGGTGAACTTCTTTAAAAAGTAAGCAACAATCACATTTAATTCCAAAGCTTCATATTGGAAAGGAAGCTTATAATAGCAAAAACCAGTTTTCCCCTTGTAAGAACCAGTCTCCAGGATTCAGATGTTAAGACGAGGCCTGAGCTTTTCCATCAGCCTTGACCTCTGCATATGTCCCACCCAGAGGGACATGTATGTCTATGAACAGTGCAGGCTCTTACTCAGGAAGCCATTCACATTTCTACTCTTTCCCCAGGAACAATGGACTAAAAGAACCAGATACATTTAAAAATTATAAAATATCCTGAAGCAGTAACACCAGCCTTGGGGAGCTCCAGGAAGGGATAGGATGGCAACCAAGTTTTCAAATACTAAGTAATTTAGAAGCACCTGAACCTCTACTAAATGTAATTAATCATTCTAGCTATAAACTGATACTTTCTAGTTTTATCTATTTATGATCCAGATTTTTCACATATTTAATAAGCAGTATAAGTTCTTAAGCATTTTTCTTTACTTCTTTTTAAAGTGGACCCCTTACTGTTTTCGGTAGTCATAAAGGTAAATGATCGCTTCATGTTGTTGTATTATTCACTTCCAAACTATCTAGAGAAGGAGCTAGAGAGAGTGCTCAGTGGTTAAGAGCATACACAAGTTTCCTTCTACCTCTTAGGATGTAATTCCAGCTTCAGGACATCTGGTGCTCTCTTTCACATGTACATAGACGCACACTCAGAGATCTCAGACACTGTTTCCTACTCCACAGGCACGTGAGTGCACATTTGCAAAGACATATGCATAAATACAAATGTACACACACACACACACACACACACACACACACACACACACACACGCGTGTGTGTGTGTGTGTGTGTGTACAAAATAAAAATCTTAGCTGGGCGGTAGTGGTGTACACACCTTTAATCCCAGCACTTGGGAGGCACAGGCAGGCAGATCTCTGAGTTCAAGGCCTGCGTGGTGGTCTACCGAGCAGATTACAGGCAGCCAGGGTTACACAGATAAACCCTGTCTGGAACAAACAACAAAACAAGAACAACAACAAAAGTTTTTAAAAGAATCATGGAATTTACCTACAAAAGTATCAAAACATGGATTTTCTTCTTTTGAACACTTCTGAATTTCTAAATTAATTCCCATAAAACAATATCAGTTTTGAAACCTTGAGCATTCAGGCAAAGAAAAAAAAATAACTAGGTATTCTACAGTGAGCTTGGAAGGTTGGAGAATAAGATGGGGCTACTGACATGAAAAACTTCTATCTAGGCGAGGAAATTAGATGGGAAAGGATGGCTGAAAACAAACATGCTACCATGCTGTAGAGAAAACACGTTTACAAGTGGAGGCGAGTCCTAAGCTGTCATACTGAGCAGAGAGGCAAAAGAGGATACTGATGTGGGCGGGGCACATTATGGAGGGGCTGGTGAGTCTGGTAGGTACACACTAAGATTGGAGGCAGTAGCAAGAGAAGTAGTCAGATTGTTTGTAACGCAGGATATATTTGGGGAGCAAGAGCTAGCAACGCTGCTCAGTGCAGGAGTCTGCTGGTGTATCACAGACACCTCCCCAGGGAACCATGCAGAGGTTTAGCCCTCTAACCAATTTGGCTATGCATAGAGCCCTAGCCCCAAACGCTTCTTTTCTTTTTCTTCTTCCACTTCCCCTCCTCTCCCATCACCTGCCTTTCACCCCTTCTCTTCTTTCCCCATTTCTTTTCCTTCTTTCTCTGTTGACCATAGGATGGTCTAGAATCCATTACTTAGCTCAGGTAGAACTCAGGACTCAAGTTTTCAGATCATCCAGCCTGGTGGTGGGGAATAAGGGTGCACCATCACTTGGGGCTAGCCTCTGTGATTTATTTTTTTACATTAATTAGCGATTCCAGAGGACTAACAAATTAGAGAATCTCTAGATTAGATTAAGTGAGGTGGGTGACACACCCTAAATGTGGGTGGCACCATTCATCCCACTCTACTTCCTTCCTGTGCATCTATGTGAGTAGCTACCTCATGTTCCTGGGGCCATGACCCCTTTATGAACTGTCCCCGCCCAAGCTGTGAGCCAAACACCCCTTCCTTCCTCACGGCGCTCTTCTCAAGTGTTTGGTCATATCCCTTTCTTTAATTTGAATTATATATAATATTATATTACATGTTAAGATATATATCAAGAAATATAGGCACATAAATAATAAACAAAGGATATAGAAATTGAAGGTAGTTCAATTAGTTCTAACCTGAAAATTATTGCTAAAAAGCATTTGTACTTACCTGACATTAATGTGAAAATAAAATGGCTTTAAAAGTTATTGCATCTAATACCATGAATATTCTAATGTACACATCTACTAACCATTAAATTCACTTAAATAGAGATGAAGTTCCTGGTTATTACCATGTCCTACTTTGTGAGCACTTTAATATTTATGAATATTAAGAACAAGTAACTTTATCATGCAACTCAGCACATTATCAGGATGTACCGTGTGATTCCACTCCACTGAGTAGATAAGAGAAATCATATCGATTTACCTCTGCTTCAGTCGTCTTTTAGCTGTTGTGGGAACATTAGCACCGTAGCCATAGGAATACAGGATTCTTTCAGCCTCATCTTCATTTTCAACTGAAAAGTAGTAAAATGTATGATGTGAAATAACTCTTAATAAAAGATATGACAATGAATTAAAATTCCAAGAACATTCCTAAGGACAAACGCACATTTGAGAGAGGTGAAGCATATTAAAGTATACTTCGGTTGTACTTGTTGGTTTATTTTTAGAAGATGGTAAGGGATTACATCACCTGATAAGCTATGCTTTCTTATAGAGCAAGTAACTCAGGTATGTTATTCTGAAGGATTCAAGGACTTTAATATGGACTATATGTTATAAATTATGACGAAATTATAGAATCAGTTTGATAAAGGTGATTTTTGTTTTGTCTTTGAAACAAATTCTCAAGCTGCCTTGGCTTCCCTTGAACTTAAGTATGTCAAGGATGGCTGTGAGCTACGGATTCTCCAGCCTCCACTTCCTGAGTGCTGAGATTCCAGAAGGACCCAACCAGAATCAAGGCAGGCTTAGAACTGGAGATCTTCTGGCCTTGTTTCCCTGAGGGTAGGATTATGGAGGTGTCACCACACTTACTATCAGCCTTTGGGGTTTCTGTTTTGGTTTTCACTGCTGTGTGAGGGACTGAATCCAAAGCTCGCACAGAGTAGGCGAGCACTCTACCAGTGAGCTACAAGGCTAGGCCTGAGGCAAAAAAATTTTCTAAAACTTTGTACTAGTTTCTGACAGAAAGAAATATTTAGCTGGGCGGTGGTGGTGCACACCTTCAATCCCAGCACTTGGGAGGCAGAGGCAGGTGGATTTCATAGTTCAAGGTCAGCCTGGTCTACAGAGTGAGTTCAGGACAGGCAGGACTATACAGAGAAACCCTGTCTCGAAAAAGAAAAAAAAAAAAAAAAGAAAGAAACATTTAATACTTTAATACTTAACCTGTTTTTTGAGTCTAGCTACTGAAAATTTATATCAAGTAATATTAAAAACAGAATATTCTTTAAGTCACTTACATTTTTAATAAATATATACCAAGATATTTTTAGAAATGATTCCACCTTTACTTTGCAGCCAAAAAAAAAAAGAAAAAAAAAAAAGACTACCCATGGGTCTGAGTCCCGTGGGGTGGGGGGGGGGGGGCACACAGACTTACTTTCTGCTGTTTGCATTATTATCTCATCAAGCTCCTTTTCCAATTTCTCGTAAATGTCTAACCTTGCCTGATGCTCTGAATTCTGCGCCTCTAGCTCGGTAATGCGTTTTTCAGAAGAAGTTTGGAGACTATAAAATTCTTTAGTTAAAACCT
This sequence comes from Grammomys surdaster, assembly GCF_004785775.1. Taxonomy (NCBI): domain Eukaryota; kingdom Metazoa; phylum Chordata; class Mammalia; order Rodentia; family Muridae; genus Grammomys; species Grammomys surdaster. Next base: position 1,594,288 of record NW_021620932.1, read on the forward strand.
AGCAGTGGAAGAAAAATGACATAAGTTGAAAGAATGCAGCTTTACTCAGGTTCACAGGTAAAAGAACAAGATGATGCAGTGATAGCTTTATGCCTCTTCTCTTTCAACCACAGAAATGTTAAGACATAGCTACACTGAGAGGACAACTGAGGAGAGAATACATATTTACTTCTTAGGTAAATAATTCTGGTGCAGTTAACTGAACTTATAAAATGCTTTGTCAGTAACTATATAAGCTTCCGGATAAAAATGAACTTAGGGGTAAGGTTAACCTTTGCTTGTTACGAGTTCAAATGGAGGCAGCAGTGTGAGACTCACCTGGGGTCAGGTACTAGGCAGTCAGCACAGAACTGTACAAAGACAGTGTAGTGAGCTCTATAGCGTTCCATCAGCGCTGCTCAGCTTTTAGCATGTTTGGTTTCCTAACAGGCTCCAGTTCAACTCAGAAAGGAAATGAAAGTTCTGCACAGGGCAGTAGCAAAAATGCCTATGCAAAGAAAGGGTTTCTTTTCTTCCTTCCTTCCTTCTTCCTTTCTTTCCTTCCTTTCTTCCCTTCTTTCTTTCCTTCTTTCTTCCCTCCCTCCCTCCCTCCCTCCCTCCCTCCCTCC
>NW_021620932.1:1595295-1615247 GCF_004785775.1 Grammomys surdaster
TCCCTCTCCCCCTCTCTTTTTCTGTCACTTTTTTATTATTTTATTTTTTTTACATTTCAAATGTTGGCCCTACTTCCCAGCCTCCCTTCTGCAAACCCCCCATCCATTCCCTTTCCCCTTTGCCTCTAAGAGCATACTCCCCCATCGACCCACCCACTCCCACCTCACCCCTCTAGCATCCCCCTTTGCTGGGGCAACAAGCCTCCACAGGACCAAGTGCCTCCCCTCCTACTGATAAGGCAATCCTCTGTTACATATATCTGTAGTGGGAGCCATGGGCACAAAGCAAGCCTCAACAGATCCAAGAAGATCCAAATAACCCCAAGTGTCCTATCAGATCACCACAGACTACCACTTGACTTCAATAACAATAAAAACAACAGAAAGCCCACATACTCACATAAGCAGAACAACTCTCTACTCTATGGTAACTTGGCCACGGAAGAAATAAAGAAATTAAAGACTTTCTAGAATTCAATGAAAATGAAGACACAGCATATCCCAACTTATAAAACACAATGAAAGCAGTGCTAAAAGGAAAATTGATAGTGCCCTCTTAAAGAAACTGGCAAGGTTCTACACTAGTAACTCAACAGCACACCCAAAAGCCCTAGAACAAAAAGAAGCAAATACACCCAAGAGGAGTAGACTGTAGAAAATAATCAAACTCAGGGCTGGAAACCAACCAATTAGAAACAAAGAGAATGATATAAAGAATCAGCAAAACCGGGCTGGAGTGATGGCTCAGTGGTTAAAAGCACTGACCACTCTTCCAAAGGTCCTGAGTTCAATTCCCAGCAACATCTGTAATGGACAGACACTGGGAGACTTCCGGTGTGTTTGAAGACAGCAAAGGGACAGTGTACTCACATACATAAAATAAATAAATAAATCTTGAAAAAAAAATCAACAAAACCAAGAGTAATGAAAAGGGAAACATAGTAACAGAAACTGAGGACATTCAAAACATCAGATCCTACTGCAAAATCCTATGCTCGACAAAACTGGAAAATCTAGATGAAATGGACGGTTTTTTAGACAGATACAGCATACCAAAGTTGAATCAAGATCAGGTAAACTATCTAAACAAACCCAAATCCACTGAGGAAATAGAAGTCATTAAAAACCTCCCAACTAAAAAGATGGTTTTAGTGCAGAATTGTACCAGACCTTCAGAGAACAGTGAATACCAAAACTCCTCAAACTACTCCACAAAATAGAAACAGAAGGCACACTACCTAATTCATTCTATGAATCCACAATTATTCTGATACCTAAACCACACAGACACAACAAAAAAAGAGACCTTCAGACCAATCTTGCTTATGAATATCGATGTAAAAATACTCAATAAAATTCTCACAAACCGAATTCAAGAACACATCAAAACCATCATTCACCACAATAAAGTAATCTCCTCCCAGGGATGCAGGGATGGTTCAATATATGAAACTCAATTAACGTAATCCACTACATAAACAAACTCAAAGAAAAATCATATGATCATCTCATTAGATGCCTTTGACAAAATACAACACCCCTTCATGTTCAAAGTATTGGAGAGATCAGGATTCAAGGCCCATTCCTAAACATAATAAAAGCAATATACAGCAAACCATCAGCCAGTATCAAATTAAATGGAGAGATACTTGAAGCAATCCCACTAAAATCAGGGACAAGACAAGGCTGCCCACACTCTCCATATCTTTCAATATAGTATTTGAAGTTCTAGCTAGAGCAAGAAGACAGCAAAAGGAAATCAAGGGGATACAGATTGGAAAAGAAGAAGCCGAGGTGCGTGGGGATGATATGATAGTGTACATAAGAGACGCCAAAAAATCCACCAGGGAACTTCTATAGCTGATAAACAACATTAGCAAAGTGACTAGATATAAAATTAACTCAAACAAATCAATAGCTTTCCTTTATATAAATGATAAATGGGCTGAGAAAGAAATTAGAGAAACAACACCCTTTACAATTGCCACAAACCGTATAAAATATCTTGGTGTAACTCTTACCAAGCAAGTAAAAGATCTGTATGACAAAAGCTTCAAATGCCTGGCTGCTCTGGACTTGGGTTCAATTCCCAGAACCATTTTCAGGGGATCCAAAAACGTCACACCGAATATACAGATTTTTTAATGTAGTATTGAAATGATAAATCAACAAATGGCTAAAAAATTTTTGCTTATATGTATATATTTACATATAAACTATATATATTTTCTAAATTAGAAACAAATTTTATAATATAATTAATTGATATTATAATTTGGGAAAATTATCAATTAGGAAAGTCTTTTTTTTTTAAAATTAATTTTATTGTTATGCATATGGGTGTTCTGCCTGAGTGCCTGTCTATGCTAGTGGAGTCCAGAAGAGGGCATTTGCCCCTCTAAAACTGGAGTTCTAGGGTGTGAGCCACCATGTGGCCCCAGGAAAGACTTTTAATTGACTAATTTTCAGTTTCATTATCTTCCATTTTTGTATTGACCTATAATTATACGTTTTCATAACTAAGTACATTCATATACATAAAGGAAAACTAAAAACATGAAGTGCTTAAGTTAAGCTAAGAACAAAATACCATCTATTTTAAAATGTAATAAATATTTCTCATTTTTTCAGAAAAATCTGTAAAAACATTGAATATTATCTACATATTTTTCCACTTGTACTACATAATTCCTTTGTTGGGTAAAAAACATGCTGAAAATTGAGCCAATGAGATAGCTCTGCTTTCCAAGTTCCACACTGTGGAAGGACAGAACTGCCTACCGTGAGTTGTCCTCTGATTTCCTAATGCCGTCTACCATGCACACAAGCGTGGACACTCACAGGCACGAAAGCAAACAAATGTAAAACTTTAAATGGTAAAACATTAGAAACAGTTTTCTTGATAAAAACTGGAAAATGCAAAGTATTAACTATCCCATTCCAGAAAGACGGTGTTCTTAATACACATCTTTATAGCTCTACAGTTTTATTCATGTAAATTTCAGTTTTCTTACGTGAGTATTCCCAATAACTATATACTTTTTGTTAATATGAATGAAACCTTTTTAATTTTTTAAAGTCAATTTTAGTCATTTTTGGCACACATATTTTTGCTATTCATATATCTTTTCTTTCACTTTTTTGTTTTTAAAATAGGACCTTATTACTTAGTTCTGGCTGGCTCCATGAGCCTCACACATGTGATCCTCCTGTCTCAGCCTTCAGAGTGCTGGGATTCCAGATGTGATCCACTGTATGTAGCTTTCTTTCCTTATTTTCTTGTGAGGACAAGGTATAGTCCTCTAGGAGAAACAAAGGTCTACATAAATGTCATATACTTAGAAAGTTCATACTCTATGTCAAGGGAAAGCTGGAAAAAGGTACCTCCAATTTCTTCTGATATTTTTCACACTCCAACTGGCACTGTGTGAGATTTCTTGCAGTTTCCTCTTGCAGGAGCTGAACACGCTCACTTTCAAAGGACTTCAGCTGACTCTGATGGAGAAACTCTGACACTTTGCTTTCTGTACTAAGCTGGAGTTCTCTGTACCTGTAAGAAACAGAGTGGTGATAGCCTCCCACGGAAGTGTGAGGGTTTATGGAAGTACAACCTCAGTTCTACTTCCCACCCCATCATATTAGGATTGCATGATTAATAATATATATTTACTCAGAAAAGCTTCTGTAATTTAGTTATGCATATGGATGGACACACATACTAAAATATACATTTGAATATTATAAGAAAATGAGGTACCAATCATCAGATGGTATATTTAACAACCCAGATAGGAATATTCTCTTCTTTTTTTTTTTTTTTTTTTGGTTTTTCGAGACAGAGTTTCTCTGTATAGTCCTGGCTGTCCTGGAACTCACTCTGTAGACCAGGCTGGCCTCGAACTCAGAAATCCGCCTGCCTCTGCCTCCCAAGTGCTGGGATTAAAGGCGTGCGCCACCACCGCCCGGCCCTCTTCATTTCCTAAGTCTAACTATAATAAAAGTATTTATAATTAACATATAAATCACCACATATTCTAAGTGTGAAACTATTCTATATTGATTGTGTCTTAAGAGAAAGAGAAGCAGATATATTGTATTTTTTTCCACAGAGACACTATGAATCTAGCACTGTGTTATGTGCATTATTAAAATGCATTTATTTAAATATTGAGCTATAACTGTAAGAGACAATGGGGATATACTAGACCAATGGTTGCTCTTTGTTTTTTAAAGAACTTATAATTTCAGGGAAAAACAGGAAAACAAATGAGTGATAAGGATACTCTCCAGGTCAAAGGGGACACACGGAAAAGAGACCAACTGGCTACTTGTGTGTGTGGAGGAGGAGAATGAATGTGTGTGTGATCTAAGAACACAGGCCACTTCACTTTAGCACACGTATCTTTGGTGAGAGCATGTTGCATGTAGCCTGGAGAAAGTTCCAGGTAGTATATATCACATACCCTGTACCAGTAAGGCTTTAAGAAAAAGTCAGCTTTTATGCTGTTTTGTAAAGCCCTAACATAACATATTTAAAAACTTCTTATGATTTTATTAAACATACTGTTTTAGGAGTTGGAGGGACAGTTCCCCAGGTAAAATGCTTGTTGTAATGGATTTGCTTACTGTGACTCTCTCAGATAAGTGAATTCATACACTTACGGATGAGGACCATGCCACTTTATGGCTAGATCACATGTGTTTCTCCATTTAACAGTTGAACATTTGAGCTGTTTCTGCTTTTGGGTATGAGTAATGGTACTATGAACATTTGAATGAAAGTTTTATAAACATGCTTTCAATTTCTTGTAGCTAAAATGAAACCCTATTAACTATTTGAGGAATTGCTACATTGTTTTACAATATAGTTGTACCATTTTATATCCCATCAGCAGCAAAGAACATGATAGTTTCACCACATTTCTTTGAACACTTATCAATGTCTGATTTATTACAGCTATTCTAATGGGTATTGAGTGATATACATATATCATGATCAAAATTTTATTAATTTAGCATTTTACTGAAATAGAAATGTCTCTTTACTCAAGTTAAAGTGTATTGGAGATTTAAATCCATAAAACACATAAAGTCATCTGGCATGACGTCATATACCTGTAATGCCATACTAGGGAGATATATGCCATACTGATGACACTAGGGAAGTGAAGCTCACCCTAGCCCCCATGGCAAGTTCAAAGCTAACCTAAGTTACACAAAACTGTCTCAAACAAACAAACAAACAAACAAAAAACAACCAACCCCACACCAACGAACCCCCACACCAAGCACATAATGTTGATACTTTTCTATGTATCCTAACTTCAGGGCATATACAAACTACACAACTGAAGTCGATTTGGACAGGTCACTGAGACTGTGAGATATTGACCTTTAGGGTAATTTGTTCTAGAAGGTTAAGCCTGGGTGTAGAACACTTGAGGTGTTTGGTACCACTGACAGCTTCAAATAGGCAATTAGCCGAGCGCGTATACACCACACCTGAAAGCTCATTTCAGCACTCAAGTTCTTTTCCTAGAGAACAACCCAAAGCAGTAGACAGCATCGGCACACTTAACAAAGGTTAAACAACTATCCAACAGAAAATGATAAATGTCTCCAAAAATCTGATCCACTTTAGTAACGGAGCTTCTCTAAAACCAAATGATAATTCTCAGCGCCAATTTATTTTCATGGTGTTTAGGGAAAGAATTTGCCTTCAGTCATTATGTCTTTAAGATAGTCTTGATGATTTTAATTTGCTAAATTGAACCGTGAAGTGCTGCATCAGCACAGCAGCTACACAAGCTGGTCTAACTGAGGAGTGGACGAGGTCAGAGCTCAGCCTGCAGTTTCAGGTAACTCCCACTTAACTTGATTTGCTCACACATCTTGTTGCATTCTTCTCTGTTGACTCAGACCTCTCATCTCGTCCTCTTCATTTGTACACTTACGTGAACCAAGTCGGAACTGTCCATACACCTTCCTGTTGGGTGTTCTACTTCAGCAAAGCAACCTTAAGAGGTCAACTCCTCTATGCAGTAGAATCAGAATGCCTACCTGTCCTCAACCATCTGGGCCTGGAACCTGGCTGCATCTGTCTTTATGATATATTCATAATCGCTCTTTAGTTCTCATAAGACCTGTCAATGTATTACACAGGACTTTAAAACAATAGCAAAGTCCTAGAAAGACTGTTTTACAGAAATGTAAGAGCTAGAAGAACAAGGAGAAAAAGCAGGAAGTTACCAGGAAGTTAACCCTCAAGAAATGTCTTAAGTTGGGGCTGTGGGAAGAGCCCAGTCAATAGTGTTTGGTCTGCAAAACGTGAGGACCCGAGTCCCATCCCTAGAACCCATGTAACAAAGCAGGGTGGGGTGGGCTATTCTTGAAATCCCAGCATTGGAGAGGCCAAGAAAGGCAGATCTTTGAGGCTTCCTGGTCAGGCAACTTAAGCATGCAAGGTGAAAAGCCTTGTGTCAACAAACAGAACAAACCCCACAATGGCCCCAGAAGAACAACTCTTGACTTTGTCCCTTAACCTCCATAGTACCGCCTACAAGTGTGCACACAGGCACACCCAGCACAAATTAAGAAAAGGAAGAAAAGTCCAGCAGTAAGGTCATAATTCTTAGGAACATTTATTTAGACTTTCTGTGTTTTGCCTTGCCTTTCACCTCTCCAGCTCTTTGAGAGAGCTCTTCTAGGTTCGGCTGGCCCTGGAACACACTTTGTAGGAAAACACGACCTTGCACTTCCGATCCTCCTCTTCTGTCTCCCTAGTGCTGAGATTACATAGTGCTACTGTCCCAGGAAGTATGGATTTTCTCTTCTACCTCCCCAACCTTTCCTGGCAAGTGAATACAGACTCGAGTACCCTGCTAATGAACCTCATTCTTCTTATTATGAATCTTTTACTTAATCCCAGTTTTTCAAACATATGATAAATAACAGAAATAACCAGTTTTTAAATGTTGTCTACAAAATGTTCATGGCTTACACTACACTGAAACAGGACATGGATTTGAAACACAACGACCTAATCTCATTTTGTAGACAAGCAGTAAACAAAATGTGTTTTATTCAGTGGTAATGTTCATGCAATCACCAGAACCAGGAAATGCTCCACACAGTAGGAACTTTCCCAGCTGGCCTTGTTTGGAAGTAGGACACTGAGAAGGTCTAGACAGCATTTGTCTGTACACAGCAGGACAGCTGAGTATAAAGAAAGGGCATGGGGAGAGCTCCTGAGCCCAGGCAGGTTGGCACAGCTCAGCACAGTGGCAGCCTGAGAGAGGGAGGCATTCTCAGGGCAGAGAATGGCCACCTGCTTCCAGGGCTTCACTGATGGGCCAGTAGAAAGAATCCTAGGCCTCACAGTCTTGGCTAGGACTGGGAAATCCTGACTGTAGGGCGTTTTAGTTCTAATTCTACAAGCAACTGGGGTCAAAGCCTTCTGAAAACCATTTTGTCCTTGAAGGCTGTGCTTCACCACAGCAATGTCACTGGTTCTCCACGTCAGTGGATTTAGCTGTAGGAAACGGGCTGAGGAGGAGGGCAGGTGCTAACCTGTCTAATACAATGAGAGTTAGCTCTCACTCATAGGATGACTGCTGCTTCTATTTCCATTACTGCTCTCTCCACTGCATAAGTAATTTATGAAACTTGTCTTGAATTCTGTAAGTAACTAAAGCAATTCTTAGGATAACCCCTTGAAACATTACAGACTCTTCACTACTACTGTCAAATCCATCCCTCCTCGTAGAAATCATCAGTTACCAGTTTTATTTGTCTAACCCCTCCCTCCTCCCCAAACACGCATGTGTCCTGTATAGGACAGACTCCAGTTTCCTCTGTTAAACAGCTGCCATCATACCACACTACTCTTCTCTATCTACACCCCCTTTCCATGTCATGTGTCTTGGACTACTTTATGTCTGAAACTCATCCTTTTATATTCATTTACAATGTGCATACAGTCATGATTAATTTCATTTTATTTGCTAATTCTAAGCCGAGAAACATTTAGATAGTGCTCAGACATGCTGTGGATTTTCATACCGCTCTAAAGGTCACTGTAGTCACTGCCTGCTAAGCACAAGTGAATGTTCCCATCATGTAGCGGCACTGCTGGATCACAGATCTGAAACTCTGGTACACTAGCTGGGTGTGGTGGCACACAGCTTTAATCCCAGCACTTAGAAGGCACATCAGGCGTATCTCTGAGTCAAGGCTAGCCTTGTTTACAGAGAGAGTTCCAGGATATCCAGGCCTACATGGAAAAACCCTGTCTCAAAAACAACACCCCCCAAACAAAAAACCCTTTGGTATACTGTACAATTTTATACCTTAAATAGCTATATTGAGACTTAAAATGCTACTAGAAACATATAAATTATGGCTTCCCCATATCTTTACAAATATTTTTATTACCTATATATACCTGCTATGTACATTTTTATGGATTAAACTTTCAAATAGTGCTTGCCAGCTTTCCCTTTGATGTTGCAAAAATACTTTTTTTTTTCTAAAGGGGAGGGGGTTTATTCAGGGCATAGGACAAATGTAGGGAGAGAAATGGGAGAAGATGGTGGAGAAAGAGGAGAGAGAGGAGAGAAGTGGAGGCCAGCCATGACCACGTGGAGAGAGGGGGAAGGAAAGGGAAGAAGTGAAGCTAGAGGCAAGAGAGTAAGAGCGCAAAAATATTTTTATGTGCTGAGGATACCCACTTACTAGTGGATGACTTACTTAGTGTTCATTCAGTCTTCAGGAAAACACATGCAGGCACGCATGTAGGCGCACATGCAAACCCCACAAAGCAAAACAAAACCTTCCACAGGAAGTCCTTTTACCAATGTTATTTTCATCTGTGTCATGATTTTCTACTGTAGTAGACGATCCTCTACATTAGACATTTAGTCTCCCACCAATTTCTTGCCTAATTCCCTCTCAGAAACAATCCTAGTTTATCTGCCTAACATTGTGAGCTTTCTTCTGAATCACGTCTAAACTTCCCAAACCAAAATACATGTTTTACGAAATCAGGCTGCTCCAATGACTCCACTGAGCAACCCCAGCACAGTTTAAAATTTACGAGCCATTAACGTTCTAACTTTGGTAGAGAAGATTCTTCTTTGTTTTCTCATGGTCTGATGCACTTCTTTTCAGGAGACTGATTCGTCATCTTAACACATAGTTAGACACTAGCTGTGGAGGTTGCTATACGCACAAGAACTTAAGTTATGAGAAAGATGAACACATCCTAAAAAAACAATAGTGTTTGTAAAAGGATAGCTTGGAGAAGGAGGGCAGAGGGAAAATTTTACCTCACACAGTTTGATTTAGAGGTAATTTTACAAAAAGCAACTCAAATTTTGATAAGGCAAATTTAAGAACTAGATATTAAGTACTTCTTATTTAAATAATTTTGTTTTGACTTCATATAATGAAGTAGTAACTGATTTAAAATAATTTTGCATAAATTTAATATTAAAATATTTACTTACTTAAATTATAATTTTACATATTATATATTTTACATATATGTAAATTATAAGTTTACATATTATTTAACAAGAAAGATTTCCCACTGTTCAGATTATATACTAATGTGGCATATTTTACATATCATGGATACAAAGCACATGCTATGCCATTGAGTGGCATTCCCCAGTCCTAAAAAAGGAACACTGTGTCCTCAAGTGTAGTATAAACAAATCTTAAAGAAAGAATTACTGTTATTTATAACAAGAGAAGTACTAAAATGAGTGCTACATATGTGAATGTTTTCAATATAGAACTTAAGAATTAGTATTTATTAGTAGCCAGTCCTGGTAGTATATACCTATAATGGCAGCAGTTGGCAGGTAGAGGCAGGAGGGCCAGGAGTTTAGGGTTATCCTTAGTTACATAGTGAGTCCAAGGCCAGCATGAGCTATTTGAAATACTGTCTCAAAAAACTCCCAAGCTAAAACTAAAAAACAATTACTGTTTATTAGGGATTCACTTCATGCTGATGTTAAAATAGAAAACACTATATGAGATTGCGCTTTTGTCTAAACATACCTAGAAGGCAAGTGAAAAATTTTATTGAAAATTAGAGGAGCAATTACAAGAGCTTAAGTTTATACACATAGACTTGTACACAAAGCTCTGATCACATAGGTCTTCTTCCCTTCTGCACTGTGGAATTTTACAAACTGAAGTGCAATCAGGTAAAAAAAACTCACAACAATGTGGCAATAATGACTGCGATAGGGTAGGAGAAAAGCATTTGAAAGGCAGTTGGATATTTGTGCAAATGTTTCTGTCACATTTCTTTAACCAGTTAGTTTCTCAGCTGTAATACTACATCTGTCATTTTTGGCTTACAAGCTAATTCTTAAATGAATGTGAGAGATGTTTTTTGCAGAGTTAAAAAACGCTGAGTATGTTTAACAACTGTACCATGGACTTATGAGAATTTCAAGCATGCATTTAGAGTAATTTGATGCATCTATCATATCATGATCAAATAAAATCATAAGCTCATTAGTAAAATAAAGACTATGTTGTAATATTTGGCAATTTTGTTAAGAAAAAAAAATGGAGGTTTTCCAGGTATATGCAGATAAAAGTACTTAACTGAAAGAAATACAAGAAAAGAATGTTGTTTTAAAATAAACCAGAGTGTGAAGGACATAAACTTTTAGGGTAAAACATTTTATAACAGTGCTTGAATGGTGTTGCTTTCTATTCTGTCCTTTCTGGAAACATGACAACACCTAAAATGTCAGCCTGAACTATCTTTTGAGCAAGAGTATTTACTGTATTGCACACAGCTCCATCCCAGAGTGCTTTCACTGTGTATGTGTACGGGGCTAAAGAGAGAAAATAATACACACACACACACACACACACACACACACACACACACACACACAGGCTGATCTAAAAACACAGTTAGAAGAAGCACGTGTTGTTTGATGTGGCAGCACAAGCCTATAGTACATGCCTATATCCCAGCTACTCAGAAGGCAGGAGGGCTACAGGCTTGAAGTCAGCATGGAAGACTTAGAGACCCAGACTTAGCAAAGGAAAACAAGGCACAACGGGTGGGAGTATAGCTTGGTGCTCGCTTGCTGACCAAATAAACTAAGGTTCAGTCCTTAGTACGCCCCCATCAAAAGAAAAAGAAGACAGAAGCATGCTGAAGGCTGCTTTTATGATGAAGAGTGAGAAGCATTTTCAGTGGCAGGGTGGAGGGAAATTGAGTACAAGGTATGGGAAAACTTAAGAGGGACTAAGGAAGTCATGATGTATTGGTTTCTGGAGAAAAGACACGTCCTATAAACCTTAACTTGGCAAGAAATGGCCAGAACTGCAGGAGAACTGGTAAATTTCTCACTAGGGATTTAGAACTCAGAGTCTTAGGTTTTTAAACCTCTTACATTTGGTAACCTTGATCACTCACAAGATTTCTTTCCAAACAGAAAGAATGATCCCTGAGTTTTGTTTTATCTAGCCTAGTCTGGGAGGACCACCTCAACTACCTGAAGAATTTCTAAGAATCCACCTTAATGGCTCTGCCTTGGACCAAATAAATTCTCAAGGGACAAAATAAAAACAAGAACAGGAACAACAATAGCAACAACTAAACATAAAACCACTCAAGCTCAAGTTAATTAAGTAAGCTAAGCCAAGCAAAATGGTGGCAATGCTGTCCAGTACAATTACAATACTTGTTTCTGGAAGACAGAGATCTTGTCTAGTTCGTATTTGGACTCCTAGCATCCAGTATATTAATGGGCATACTGGAAATTCATAATGAATTTTTGCTGAAAAAAAAAAGCAGTCATATTACCTAGCGATGTCAGGCACTGTAAAATTAAATTGTTAACTAGGTCAATAGCAGGCTACAACACAAAGGCAGATCTGATAGAGGGCAGTCTTTCTTTTCTTTCTAGAGTTTGACAAAGCTAGTCAGTTAAGATGATCATTTCCAGGGTTAGGTGCCAGTGTAAGATAAAAACAAATTACAGGGAAAGAGAAAAGAGAAACCAAAAATGATTACAGGTTAGGTATGACTGAGCTATAAAAAAGATTAATGTTTCTAAAAATGTACAGGTTGGATAATGCTAATCGTGGTAGAGACATGACAACATTCTAGAAACATTTAAAAAACAGAAGAACAAACAATGCAATATGATAGAATCTAAGTTCTGTTATGAATTAAACTTAGTACAAAATCTAGGCAATTTTAATAGCCTCAGCGAGTCATTGGCCTACTCACAAGAACACGACAAACTCTACGATGTCAACAAAGAGAAACCTGAGAGTAATGCAGTTGTCTCTACCTTCTCCTCTGACATCACACCAGACATGTTGCTTTTTACTTTTGATGTGCTCAGTAAGGTGCAGACTTCATAATGTTGAGTTTCATTTAAAATAGAGACAACAAGCAATGTAAACATCTGGAGTTGACAGGAAAGGAACTTTAGCTTCATCACACATTAATGAATAAAGGAAGCAGAGAACAATTCACAGAGTAAAGCTACAAAGACTTATTACTAACAGGGAAGAGGCAGTCACAAACATTTTCATCATGTTGTGGTATACACTCAGTTACAGAATGCTGGGGAGGTAGCTCAGTTTTCTTGTCTAACACAGAGACAACTGTAAACTCACGAAAAAGAAACAAAAATAAAAAGTGCTCATAAAATAGTGAAAACAAGTGAGTTTAGCTACATGGAATTCTACTTTATGTCCAATCGTGGAAACACACACACACACACACACACCCACATTGCATGTATACCTGTACATCTAGGTGCATTTGCTTTACCAGTCCATGTGCAAATGGAAGACAGGCTGAGTTAGGTTATCTTCCTTTGTTGCTGTCTGCCTGATTTCTTGAGACAGGTTCTCTCACTTAACCCAGAGCTCATTATTTCAGCCAAAACTGCTGGCCACTGAGCCCCTGGGGACATGCCTGTCTCTGCCCTGCAAGCCCTGGGGTTACAAATCTGCACCATCATGTCTGGCTTTTTATGTGGGTGGGGGGATCTGAACTCAGGTCCTCATGCTTCCACAGCAAATTCTTTAGCCAGTGAGCCATCTCTGAATCCCAAAAATGTACTAGACTTTAACATTACTAAATGTTATTCAACACGAAGGGCTACAGAGATGCTCAATGGTTAAGAGCACATATGACTCTTGCAGAGTTTGTGCAACCTGAGTTTGGTTTCCCACATTCATGTCCAGTGGCTCACAACCATCTGCCTCTTCTGGACTCTATCGGTTTCTGATTCATACAGGCATACTGCCCCAGACACATACATATAATTGAAAATAAAACATTTTTAAAAGAGAATATTCCAAATGATATGATGCCTGCAAATATTAGCAAAATGTTTTAAATACAAATTACAATTTTTACAAATAAAATTCATAAAAAGAAAATAAGTCAAAATAACTTTTCCACAATTCACAGCTTTTCATAATTATACACAAATAAATTCCAAGAACTACTATAGCTATCATTCCATTGAAACTTTATAAAACATTTAAGCCATTTAATTCAATACTTCTCTAATGTTTTCTATCATTAAAATTATGTGGTTAAGAAGTCATAACCTGTAGCTCTAGCATGGCATAATATATAAGCTGTAAGTGTTGTACCATCTAAAATTGGTAAACAAAAACTGGCATAGCAATGCACAATGGCAATAAGGGCTGTCTTAGGGTTACTATCGTGGCGATGAAACACCATGACCAAGAGCAACTTGGGGAGGAAAAGGTTGATCTGGATTACCCTTTCACATCACTGCTTATCATCAAAGGAAGTCAGGACAGGAACTCAAACAAACAGGAACCTGAACGCAGGAGCTAATGCAGAGGACATGAAACATGAAAGAGTGCTGCTTACCGGCTTGCTCCCTGTGGTTTGCTCAGACTGTTTTCTTATAGAACTGAGGATTCTCCCACAAGGACTGGGCCATCCCAAATCAATCACTAATTAAGAAAACACACTACAAGCTTGCCTGCAGCTGCAGCTTATGGAGGCACTTTCTAAATTGAGGTTTCCTCCTTACTGAGAGTGGTAATACTAGGAAATATGGCCTTGTTGAAGTGTGGCCTTGTTGGAAGAAGTGTGTCACTAGGGCTGGGCTTTGATGGTTTAGATGCTCAAGTCAAGCCCAGTGGCTTACTCTCTTTCCTGCTGCCTGCTGATCCAGATGTAGAATTCTCAGCTACTTCTCCAGCACCTATTTACAGCAATAAAATGCTAAGACACTTAATATTTGAGTGGTCTATAGATGGTGAATACTTTCTACAAATAAGAGACGCATTACTGGTTTAACTGGACTCTAAAGAACACAGAAACGAACAAAATGGAAAACTGCCTGACACACTGATTTCTTTTAAAAGCATTTATTTCATAGCTTCAATTTTTTTTTTTTTTTAGGAATTAAAGACTGGTGTCTTTTATTGAAAAATCTAATTTATAATTTATAAGTGTCATTTCTTTAGGCTCAATATAGAAATGAGTGAATTTTACAACATGCATTTCTCATTTAACACCTATTTACTGGTAGATCAAGTATACAATTAAACTAATGGTAAAAGGCAAGTAAGGAAGAACATGGTTTGTGGTGCTATTGCACAGAACAATCCATTCTTGCAAGTGGGAGATTACTTACTATGGTTTAATTTCCCTGTAAGCTACTTCTATAAGCTATCTCAAGGTTCACATTTCATTGTGCCTTATGTGTATATGAATTATTTGCAAATAAGGGAGGCTTTCCATTTGTAAAATGAGATCTAATTTTCATGAAAATTTTTAATAAACATCAATTTAAAAACACAAGGATTGTGGTGGTTTCAATAGGTATGACTCCCATAAATTCATGTGTTTGAATATGCTTGGCCAGTAGGGAGTGGCACAGTTAGGAGGTGTGGCCTTGTTGGACTTAGTGTGTCACTGTGGAGGCAGGCTTTAAGGTCTCCTGTGCTCAAGTTCTGCCCATTGTGAACCACTGTCCCCTTCTGCTGCCTGCAGATCAAGCTGTGGAACCTTGGGCTCCTCAACACCATGTCTGACTCCTTCCTGCCATGCGTTTGACAATGATGATACGGCCTAAACCTCTAAGCTGTTGTGGGCATGTTGTCGCTTCATAGCAATGGAAACCCTAAGACATAGATATATATTTTTTAAGTGTGAAAATGCATGAAACCCACAAGAGTATGAATTGCTTGCAGCTAGAGTATGTGGTAAGTTTTATGCAAGAAATTCCTTTAGAAAGCATTATAATGGGGAGTTACTTACTCAGCTACATGAAGCAGCCTGACCAGAGCTAGTCAGAAGGTGATCTATTTCTTTATCCAGTGATCCACTACTGTGAAGACACATCATGACCGTGGTGGCTTTTTATAAAGGAAAACATTTATTTGGGGCTGGCTTACAGTTTCAGAAGCTTAGTCCATTACTGGCTTGGTGGGAAGCATGGCAGTATGCAGGCAGACATGGTGTTGGAAAAGTAGCTGAGAGTTCTATACCTAGATCCACAGGTAGCAGGAAGAGGCAGGGAGCTACTAAGCCTGGGCTGAGCACTTGACAACCCAAAGCCCACTCCTGTGACACACTCTCTCCACAAGGCCATACCAACCTAATAAGGCCACACCTCCTAATCCCTGTCAGGTAGTATCACTCCCTAACAACCAAGCATTCGAATATATGACCTTATGGGGACCATTTTTATTCAAACTAACACAACTTTTATGGCTGTAAAAATAACACCTACATATCTTACTTCACAATCAACTAATTGGATGATAATACTAAAGAGTAATTATTGAGAACTTCAAATTGCACAATAAATTCCATTTAATTCTAATAATTGTATGAAGCACAAAATTACATATATTGACCCTCTTCCTTCATTTTCAGCAAAATACTAATTAACTTTTGAGACAGTGTCCTGGTATGTAGCTCAAGCTGACCTGGAAATGTCTATCTACTCTATTAGATGGACCTAATTTCCTTGTGCTCTCTCTCAGCCTTCTGAATGTACGTATTACAGACACGTGAAACCATGGCACCATTAGGAGATATGGCCCTTGTGGTGTAGGTGTGTCTTTGCTGGAGGAAGTGTGTTACCAGAGGGGGGGGGGCTCTCAGCTCAGACACTCAAGCCAGTTCACTTCCTGCTGCCTGTCAATCTGGATCTAGAACTCTCATCTGCATTTCTAGCACCATGTCTGTCTGCATGCTGCCATGGTTCCAACCATGACACAAATGGACTCAGCCTCTCAAAGTGTAAGCCAACCCCCAATTAAATGGTTTCCTTTATAAGAGTTGCGGCCATCATAATGTTTCTCACAGCAATCAAACCCTAAGACAGAATGTTTTCACGTGTAGTAATGATTTTTATAAAAGGAAAATGAATGATTGGGCTGGTGAGATGGCTCGCGGTTAAGAGCACTGACTCCTCTTCTAGAGGTCATGAGTTCAAATCCCAACAACCACATGGTGGCTCACAACCATCTGCAATGAGCTCTGATGCCCTCATATGGGTGTCTAGAGACAGCTACAGTGTACTCACATATAATAATAAAATAAATAAATAATCTTAAAAAAAAGAAAATGAATGATCACATAATTGGCATATAACATAAAAGTACATGTTTCCCATAAGCATTTATTAAAACAAGGGAGAACAAAATGTATGCTGAAATATAAATTATTCAAAGTCTCATCCAATAAGACAGCTAATAGAGCAAATTTTATCCCATAACTGTTTCACAGAAAACAGCAATTAAATAGTCTAAGTGATGGTAAACACACTTGTAATGTCAGTACTTAGGAAATGGAGGCAGGAGAATTTTGAATTCCAGATTAACCTGGGCTACATAGAGTTCAAGGCTAGCCTGAGATAGAGTATGTGGTAGGAGATAGAGTAGGCTTGACCCCCATATGCAGATACTGTCTTATTAGGAAAAGCGATTGTTTTCAGTGTAAGTCTATGAAGATGAGGAGCCTGATCTACATTACGTGAGTAGGTAATAAATGCCATCACATGGATCTTATATCTTGTAAGCACAGGAAGGCAAGCGCAGAGCCTGCAGTGAAGATGTGGCCACAAGCCAATGAATTCAAGGAACATCTGGAGTCCCCAGATGTGGGAAAAACTAAGAAGAGGACTTCCCTACAGCTTTTGGAAGAAGCAAGCTGGCACAAAGCTTGGTTTCCAATTTTGTCATGTTGAGTGTATTTGAGTTGTTAGTGTATGTGAGAGTATAAATTTATTTACTGGTGTTGTATGATGTCATCCATATTTATGCTTCACATACTGTTTTATAAGCTTAACGTAATCCTGCAGCAGGCAGTACAATTGATTTAGAAACAGAGAGAGTATTTCTTTAATCTAGAGGTAGTGGTATAAAACTGTAATCCTACAACTAGGAGTTAAACCAGAGGGATCAGGAGTCCCAGTATTGGCTACAAGCCAGTTTGAGGCCAGCCTGTGCTCCATGAAACACTATCTCATACAAATAAAACAAAACAAAACAACAGAAACAAATATCAGATGTCTTTCTTAATCCTATCTCTGCTTCCAGTAACTGTGTAACTTGGGACAAATTACACAGTCTCTTTAATGTCTCCCATATTTCAGACCTAGTGGAATATGTTCTTTTTTCATTTATTTAAAATAGATCTTTTTTATCACCTAACATATCCTGATGATAGTTTTCCCTCCCTCTACTTTTCCCTGTCCCTCCCACCTCCCCTCCCATTCAGGTCCATCCCCTTTCTGTCATCAGAAAATAGGTAATAAGATAACACCAAAACTAACACATTGGAATAGGATTAAACAAATAACTAGTAGGAAAAAAGCCCAAGAAAGGACTCAAGAAACAGATGTAGGGACAGAGAAGCACTCATTCACACACTCAGGAATCCTGTAAAAATACTAAACTGGAAGTCAGAATATATACACACAGGACTTAGTGCAGACCCATGCAGGCCCTGTGCATGCTACCTCAGTCTCTCTGAGTTTATGAGTTTTAATCTATTTTCAATGGTATGTTTTTTTCAACTCCAAAGGTCACAACATCAAAAAGTATATTATTAAAAATACTAGATAGGCCAGCCAAATTAAGTATGTTAGAAGATTCATATTGCTCTAATAAATGGTAAAGATAAAATTCATCCTGAGTAAAAAATAAAAATCCTCTACACACCCAGTTACTTTGTGCGTGCGTGCGTGTGTGTGTGTGTGTTTGTGTGACAGGGTCTCACTGAGTAGACCAGACTGGCCTCATGCTCACAGACATCTGCCTGCCTCTGCCTCTGAGTGGTGGGCTCAGTCACAGCTTCTGCATTCCTGTAGTTCTCTGTCCAGAAAGGTTAGGTTCTATGTTTTGTAACCAAAATACCTCCAATGTCAGCATCACAAATAAATTATCCATGTAGAACATCTCCATGATGCTAGGCATGGTGAAGAGTTCAATACGTTCTATCCAAGGTAAGTTCTAACTTCTTTTAGATTCCTTCTTTCACTAATCACTACTACACAAGTTACAACTACAGCTTATCAGAAATTGCTTAGCGTTTGTATATAATGAAATTTAAAGATGGCATTTTTCCCTTCTTCACAACACATAGTTCCAATCAATCCTGCTTCCTTTTTACTGAAAGAACTGTTCATGATGACTGTAAAACTTAAGTATAATTTAGAAGCTGTGTCTAAAATTGGAAATAATGTTCATCTAAATATGCCTGCCAAGTTTAAAAATGTATTAGGAGTTAAATTGAAACATGTTGAAAATGAGTCACTGTAGACCAGAATATACACTGTAGGAAATAAGACCTCATTTACAAGTGGGAGAAATACACTCACACTTCATCTCTGGTAATTCTCTGGACTTTCCTTCCAGTAAATAACATATTTTAAAATAATCGTGGAAAATATCTTACTTTTAACTTTAGTTTTTAGGAGTTGATTTGGTTAGCTGGCATTTCAATTTTTTTTATATAATTTTTTTTGGAGTGGGTATATTTATCAAATGTAAATCTATAAAATATCCCCAAAGCAGTGGAGCAGTAGCGTTTGTAAGGCGAGCTGTATAAGAGCATGCTTGTCCTCACTGCTTTCCTTCAAATTCATAATGAACAACCACACTCTAGAGTTCTTAGAAACACCCTAAAAACGTGTATACTAAACTGTGTATCGTCTATAACTTTCCAACACCATGTTACTAGTAAGCAGTCCTCAGGAGAGCCAGCGCCTGCTCCCTTCTTAGTACTCATGCGTTCATCTGCTCTAACTCACCTTCTCACTGGGATTCACACACTACTATTACGGACTTTGCCTGAACTTAGGCCAAAACATGGCCCCACCTTAAAGAGAGACTATTACACGAAGGAATGTGACATCTGGGTTGCACTACCAATGCATTCTTAAGCTAACTGGAGAGATATACACTTACATCTATACCTATGTTACATAGGTATAGATAAAGCTGTTAAGCTGGATTCAATAAATAAATTATTCTGATTAACAGCACCAGTCCAGACTCTTTCAGTTTTCTGAGTTCTTATCCCTTGGTTTATCAACTTTGAATTGAGCAGGAATTGTAAAATAGTTTGTCAGTTCAGTATTTGTTCAGTACCTCCATAATCTAGATAATTTCTCTTTTTGAAACCATTTTTATAGTTTGTGTTTGTTTTGAGAGTAGCGCACACTGGCCTTGAACTTGCTACCCTACCATCTCAGCCCTATGGCTGCCTTCTGAGTGACAAGTATATGCATCATGTCCAGCTTCAAGTCTTGTTTTCCAAGTGTGATCATCTTCTCTGGAAGCAACCAAGATATTCTAGCATATCTATGCAACCCAAGCTAGGATGATGAATTCTAGGATGATGCTTGCGTTCTCTCTCTCTCTCTCTCTCTCTCTCTCTCTCTCTCTCT
>NW_021620932.1:1615347-1667270 GCF_004785775.1 Grammomys surdaster
CTCTCTCTCTCTCTCTCCCCCTCTCCCCCTCTCCCTCTCTCCCTCTCCTCCCTTCCTCTCTTTCCTTCTTTCTCTCTCTCCTTCCTTTCTTCCTTCCTTTCTTTTCTTTCTCCTCCTCCTCCTCCTCCTCCTCCTCCTCCTCCTCCTCTTCTCCTTCTATTTCCTTCCTCCATTCTTCCTTCGTTTCCCCCCTCTTGAATATCAGGCATATAAGGACCCACTTTCCTGCTTGCCTTTTGGAAGTGCTGGGCTCAAATCTATAGTATCTTCCATGGTTGGCAAGTGCTGAGAATGATTTTAGGCCTCACTTGAGTAGACTTTAATGCATACTATTGTTACTAGAAATTCTAATTCCCCAAATAATTATTTTAAAACAAATACTATTAAGTAATTTTAGAACAGCTTTATAACCTGCATTATTTCTGCCTCTTAAACTAAGTCATTGCTAATGATCTAAGTCATGGACATGAAAGAATAGTTTCTTACTCAAGCTGCATTTCTTTCCCACAGATACCTAGTAAGTGTGTCACATTTAAAATTGTTAGAAAAGTTATGTACAGTCTTTCTGGATTTAAAAAAAAGTCTTTGCTGGATGCTTTATTAGCTGTCATTTATGATAAGATCTGGCCTTGCTTCCCCTCATTCTCTTTTGGCTGTATGTTAAATATGTAGGCTATAGTCCATCACTGCAACGCAGTCAAGATGGCATGACTTGAAGCAGCTAGTCACAGCACGCCCATAGTCAAGAGCACCCAGGTTGGGTGGCACATGGCAGGAGGATCACTGGGTCTAAGAGTTCTAGGCTGTTGTGGGCTACAAAGATGAGGTGTCCACACTAAGTCTCACATCAATAAAGTGACCTCCCAGCGGTAGGGAACCATCAGACTGAAAAAAAAAAAAGTTGGAACCAGCCCAGGTTGGAAACAAGCAGTTCATAGTCCAGAGATCAATAAGTTGACATACATGCTCGCCCTCAGCTCAAGCTCTTCACTCGTAGACAGTTCAGGATCCCTAACTTAGGGGATTTTTCCACTAACAGGGGAGAGGCTTTTTCAATCCAGTTAGCACAATTATGATAATCTCCACAGACACGTTTGTAGGAAACCTGATCTAGACAGTTCTTCACTGAGAGTCTCTTGGGTGATTCAAGACTGTATCAAGCTGATTAGACTAACTATCAGACTATGATATACTTAAAACATAATTATTATTGTAACTATTTGATATGTAATATTATAGACATTATATATAAATGTCATTTTCTTTTGCTATCGAGTCTCTAAGTTTAGTTCCAATTTGTATTTGTCTCTACTTACATTAAATTAATATGCTGATATTATACATCATCCTTACCAATTAAGATTAACTTTTATATATATTGTAATAATGGTAGTTAGAGTTTATTTTATATTCAAAGTTCACTGCCTGTTCTTTCATGCTTGACATTTTGATTTATGGGTTCTACAATACTTCCTGTGATTGGTGAATTACAATTTCAAACAGGGTTTTCAGGGTAATTGGCATCCTAAGTCCTCACTAACTGGTCCCTTCTCATCACTCAGTGTATAAACTTCTCTGAATTACAGTCTGTTTTAAATATTGGTGTTTGCATACTGCTTATTTGTATATTTTCTGATTTGCACCATAGAAACGTTGTTATGAAGACAAAGACCCTTTCATTTTGTTGAACCCAAATTCCTAGTGCCTGGAAACAGTGCTTAGCTCAAACTGGATGGTCAAAAAACACCGCTAGAAATAAACAGAGAGGACTATGGAGGAAAACTCACACGACCAGATTTGTTTTCTTAGTGAAGGGCTTACACAGCCAGGCACTTCACTACTGTTCCCTAACATTCACGCTTGAGACCCAAAATGACTGTTTGCTGTCTTCTGCTCAATGCCCCACAGTCCTTCACTTCCTACTGCAGAACCAGGTAATAGATTTTCCGTCTTTCATTTGATTGCGTTTGTTTCCACTTTGTACCTTGGCTTTCTAAACACGGACATATCCTGCTTAATCCCTATGTCTACTGCCTTTCCTCTGCTTGAGTTCCTCCCTTGCTCCTCTTACTTGTACTTTGTGTTTATAGCATCTTTCCATTACCGATCTGGTTTCCTGCCCTCCCCAACCCCATGATCTCTCTTTCATTACTTTTAAGATTGCACCATGATCCTTCTATGCTATGTATCTTACATCGTCAGGGATTTCTCCCCTATCTTGTTCTATTGCTCGGTTATTAGCTTCATGCACCTTGCGCTTTCTTAAAAATTTTTTAGTTGTGACCATATTATAATCCATTTTTTTTGGTTTCCAAAAGAAATCTTTCAAAAAATTTTTCTCATCTCTTATAGGTTTTGTATTAACCATGTTAATTCTTTTAATTAAAAAAGATTACTGTTTGAGTCTATATCCAAATAAATGAACAAATTTGTCTTTTAGACTTGTCTTTCTCTGATACATCTATCACCATTCACTAATCTCTGATTGGAAGTAATTTTAGCCAGGTACACACTTATCCCCAAATAGCAAGAGGGAATGAGACAGGCACAGAGAGAGTCTCTCTGCAACTGGAAACTCATACTGGACTGTTAATTTAGAAGGCACTGGTGTATCCCACCCACACATTTTAATGACTTAAGAATTTTTATTGATATGTGTATACTATGTATATGTGTGTGTCTGCCATGAGAGGTCATTGGGAGTTACAAGCAGCTGTAAGCTGTCTAGTGTGGTTACTGGGAACCAAACACAGGCACCCTGAAAGACCAGCAAGTTTGTGGAACCACTGAGCTATTTCTTCAGCTCTATTCATAGGGACATTTTAAGAACTTCTAGGGCTGTGAGGTGGCCACATGGATAAAGGGAATTATCACCATATCTGATGAACTAGGTTTGATGTTTGCAGTCCATATGGTGGAAGGAAAATCAAATTTCTGCAGTTATCCTTTAATTTCCACATGTGCACTGTGCCAGTGTATGTACTTGTGTGAGCACACATGTGAGCCATGTACACAAATAAATGTAAAAGTCCCCTTAAGATCTTTTTTCTTAGCTGGGCAGTGGTGGCACACGCCTGTAATCCCAGCACTTAGGAGGCAGAGGCAGGTGGATTTATGAGTTCGAGGCCAGCCTGGTCTACAGAGTGAGTTCTAGGACAGCCAGGGCTGCACAGAGAAAACCTGTCTCGAAAAACAAAACAAAACAAAAAGATCTTTCTTCTTCTGAGCTAACCATGATGGGACACACTTAGAATTCTAGCCCTCAGGAAGGCAGAAGGTGCAGGAGGAATTAAAGCTCTCCCTTGGCTGTACTTCCAATTCCAGGTCAAATTGCATATAGTGGTGTACTATAATTTCAGTGCTGAAGGGACAGAAACAGGAGGATCCCTGGAACTCATCGGCCAGATGGTCTAACCAGTGAGCTCCAGCAAGAGAGCAACCTTGTCTCAAAAACAGGGTAGAGAAGCAAGTGAGGAGGACATCTGACAGCAACCTTTGCTCTCCACTTGTGTACACACACAGAGTTTCTTCTATATGGTACAGTGTCACACATCTGTTGTCCCAGAATTGTGGAGGCTAAGGAGAAGTGTCTCAGGTTTCAGATCAGCCTGGAATCAACTGTAGAATTCCCCATCTTCATCACGATACTGGTGACAATGGGTCTGAAGAAAATCTTTGAAATTTATATCACCGTGAAGGTTTCCTTAGTTTCTGATGTAGGTAAACTTGTCATTTTGTTATTCTGGCCCATATAGTATAGATATGAAAAATGCCACAAAATGTCTTCCCAAATTTCTAAGAGGCCTAGGAGGTTCTAGGAGGCTGGGGAAGTTGATAGCTTAATGGCTAACAAGGCTACTGTGCAAGTGTAAGGGCCCGAGTTCAGATCCCCAGTACCATGTAACAGCCAGGTGTGAGGGTACACCTGGAACTCTCGCACTCAGTGGCTGGGGACACAGGTGCATCCTGGGTGTGCTGGCCAGCCAGTCTAGTTGAAATGGGAAACTTCAGATGCAGCCAGAGGCCTGTCTCACGAACTAGGTGATAAAGATAATTTCTCTGATTGAAGACTACTTCTGGTTTCTACATGAGCACACACATATGGCAAACTGTGCATGAACATGTGCTCATATATGAATGTACCACACACTTTCACACTTCTTCCCATGGGGGTTACCTGGAGTGCTAAGAGTGAATCTCAAGACTGGCTACAGGAATGTATGGTACCTAGTTTACTGAAAGCAAGTTTGTTAATGTATAGAAGCAGAAAAAAGAACTATCCTTCCTACGCATTGTGTACAGTGAAAACAAGATATAGCACAGCTGACCTAAACTACAGACTGGCTGAAAGTCAAACAAGAAGTCTGAATACGCTGAACCACTAGTACCATCATTCCTGATGTATCTATTTACTGACCAAGCTTCTCTGGAAATTTACATTTACTGCTCTAACCTAAAATGCTATCGTCCATGTGTCAAACAGAAGTATTTATTTCCTTCTCATTTGCTTATTTTTTTGAAGACAGGATTCCATTAGGCTGGCTTTGAATTATGCAATTCAAGCTGGCCTTGAATCCCAGGACCCATTTCCACTTGACTGTTAGGATTCCAGGTGTAGCACACCTGTCTTTAAATCTTGACACCAAGTTTGGATTGAAGCATATTCCCAGGACATCCTATCTAATATTTCACAAAGAAGTACAACTAGTTTGTTAGGACTGAATGAATGGTGGAGGTTGGACATATGGTTCAGTGCTGGGAGCATGCACTACTTTTGCAGAGGACCTGAGTTTGAATCCTAGTTCCTGTACCAGACAGCTCACAATCACCTGTGACTCCAACTCCAAAGGACCCAACATCTCTAGCCTCCATGGGCAATGACACATATATCCATATACATACGCATGATTAAAAGCAATAAAATATTTTATAAAGGTCTTCAGAATTCATTCTTCAACATTTTGGAGACTAGGAGTGGCACTTGTTCTGATACAAATGTTTGAGGAGGATAATCAAAATCTTCTCAAGACTGGTAAGGTACAGTGCTCCCAAGCTGTGTATGTGAGGAAAAGGCACGAGAGGAGAATTTGGAGAACACTGAAAGGAATGGATTCTCACCCTTCCTATGGGAGTCTTCATTCACTCAGACTGATGAATATAGGTAAAGGAATGTCCTCTGAAACACAGAAAAATATAAATATAAAAAGCTCCCATGAGCCAAGCCCTGCTGGCGCACGCCTTTAATCCCAGCACTTGGGAGGAAGAGACACACAGATCTCTTAAGTTTGAGGTCAGCCTGGTCTACAGAGAGAGTTCTGGGACAGCCAGGGCTATACAGAGAAAACCTGTCTCGGAAACAAAACAAACACTCTAGGACTCTTAAATATTTCTGAATGAAATTTAAGATATGATAGATTATCATTGGGTTCACCCTTAATAAAAGAAAGGACATCTATTTGCCTAGTAGATAAATGGCAAGCCATGTGCATAAGGGAAAAAGGTTTTTCCTTAGAAACATCTACCAGGTGGAATAGCAAGCACTGCAAAGGCAGAGCGTATGCTGTTATGGAAGATTTGGGAGAGTCAAAAGCAGCAAGAGATTGGAAGGCTCAGAGTCCTTGGATGGCTGCAAAAGCTAAGCAGTGTGGATGTTGTTTGTTCAACAGCACAGTTAGCATTCTTAGCTATCTGTGTAGAGTATGAGCCCAGAGGCCTGAGCTAAAAGCAGAGACATAGTTTAAAGAGATAATTCACTTAGGAAAAAGAAAATGGAGGTTGAACTAACATAGTGCTATTTAAGATTAAAAGGTAGGACACAATTAGATATATTTAAAAATTAGAATTTACATGGTATGGTTGTTACACTCAAGTGTCAGAGAGGGCCTTTCTTTCTCTACCCAATCATGGTACCCCCTTGCCTCCACCATAATTTGTTATTAAACAATTTAACTCAGAGTAATTACCAAACTTAACAATTATAGTCAAGCAATTATATAACTGTTTTTATATCCTTAATCCAGCTCTTAGCAATGATGATCTTGCTAATGTACCCATAAGCGTACAATACTGTAGCATAGCACCTGGGTCATAGTATTAGGTATCGATAAAGATTTGTTGTTTTAATCAATGATATGGAAGGTGAGCATGGGAAATAGTAGTTGTGAATTACCAGTTTGTTCTTCAAGTGCCTGAGCAAAGTTCCAGATAAGCATCCAGGTGAGAATGCTTGTTGAGCAGCTAAATCAGTTATGAGACACAAGGTACCACCAAGTTTCAACCATTGTTGATTGTACCTTACAGCACTAAAGGTGAGTAGAAGAGCCCAACAGAATACCTATAATGCTTTTATGTCTTTGGAATACCTTTAACATTACACAATACCTATACATTACATTAAATGAAATACCTATAACATTAAATGAAAATGAACCAAATGCCATGAAAGCAAAATGGGAAAGGTAAAGAATCAAGATAAAGAAGAATTTGAGACTAAAGAAGGCAGAGGAGGGAGGAAAGAATGACAGGTTGTCAGGCTGCAGCCTATACCATATGAGGACAGTGAGTGACTCAGTGGATAAGGGCACTGAGCACCATGCCTAGAACCTTCCTGCAGGAAGAAAAGAACGATGCTAGAAACTGTCTTCTGATCTATGTGTGATTAATTTTTTTTTAATGGTACTATGAAAGAACATTATTGAGATAATGGATAAAAACATAAAAAGCATTGCTGTAAGCACATCACTACAAATGTTCTTGTATTAAAATATGTTTTTGGAGTTCTGTAAGAACATTTCTTTTCTTAAGAAATACACCCTGAAGAGATAAACACATTCAATACAGCCTATTCTGAAATGACTCAGTAATAAACTGCAGAAGCACATGAATGTGTGTGTTTACAGGCAGGCTTTGGGGTTGGAGAGGAAGACTTGGAGAAGAGAATGCTAATGCAGCAAAGTCTGTACAACTTATATAACTTCCTGGAAGAGCTGAGATAATCAGAAATGCAACACTAAAAACTATAGGAAGAATGGTAAAGCAGAATGGTAGGACCCAGGTCTTATTCGTCCATGCTTTTTTTTTTAAAATAGGTCTCCTGTAGTCTAAGCTGTTCTTGTACCTGATAGCCAAGGATGACCTTGAATGTCTTTTCTTGTCTGCAATTTCCTTAGAGCTGGGATTCCAGGCATTACAAGCATGCTCCAACACACCTGGGCTTTTGAATTAAACTTGGAGCTTCTTGTGTGTAGGTACAAGGTGTTTTAACAAGGGAACTATATCCCTACCCCACCGGCCTAATTGTAAAGACTTGTACAAGGATGACAATAGGCATGCTAACAGAGGGAAATCTCAAGGTGCCCTAATCCTAAACAAAGGACTGCAGGCAACTATGGAAAGTGCCATCGCCAGGAATCAATCCCCTAATTGGTAATCAATACAAAGTGTCAGCCTTTAAATAACATATATACAAGAAACAATAGATGGACTGAGCAGGTTGTATTTAGGTATTTATGCATTGACATATATAACAATAGCAAAGAAAATAGAGATATGATTTTGAGAGAAAGCAAGGGAGTGAGGAGATACAGGAGAGGTTGAAGGGAGAAAAGGAGATAAATACCTAATTGTATTTTAATTTCAAAATCTTAAAACCTAAAAAAAAAAAAAGAATTAGACAAAAATCATCATTCATTGTTGGGAATTCTCAACACCCTGATATTATCAAGGGTCATCCTTAATCTGTTAATCAGGTTTTCTTCTAACCATGTGTATTCATAAAAGGATGGAAGTTACTGTAATATCCTCCTAGCCCCTGTCCCAGGATTAGAAACAAGAGCAAGTTAATCTCTTACAGTCATATACTCGACTGCAGGTTATAGGAAGTGCAGCAGTCTGTGTAAAAGGAAGGCCATTTCGATGAATAGACCAGGTCTGGTTAATTTTAGGGTGTTATAGTTTTTATACTACTAATGATTATATATATGCATGCATGTAGAAATGCATCATCTGAGAGTGACAGCCATTTGGTTAATGTGAAACGGCATGCAAACATTTTTACAGCAATTTATGTAACAAAAGCTGAAGTAACTGTAATTTCTATTTGTGCACAAGTATGTGTTGCCCACAGAATTAGGTTAGTGATAACAATAGCTAATTACTAATTCTGATACAATGCTATGCAAATTACCTCAGTGTCCTTTAGAAAAAAAGTCTAAAAGAAAGGGTATCAAATTGCTGTGAGCATGTATAGTTTTTGACTTGCAAAGCAAGAAAACAATTCCAGACATGTTCTTTTAGCCGTGAATGTGGGAGGTAAACTTACAAGCAGTACTGTTGATTTATGACCTCAGGCACAGGCGAGAAGTACCTGTGAGAGTTAGAGGACTCCAGGGTCACTGTTGAGACTCATGCCTCATAACGAAGAGAGAGAACATGAGGAAAAGGAACAGATATTCTTCATCAGGTCATGACATATCTTAATGCTTTCACGTTCACTATATTACCACGGATTCTGAAGCCTTTACTGGGAAGAAACTGAATCCTGTGTGCTAACTTAGAAAGTAATGAATCCAGACTGAGACCTACCTTTGTCTAAATAAATATATGTCAAATAAATTAGCAGCTTAAGAGCCTAGAGGAAATTTGAGAAAAAAATAGGAGATGGTCTCTTAAATATGAACATGCCAGACCTAAGAGAGAAAAAGACTGAATGATAACAGAATCAAGTAACAAAAATAAATCTTATAAACGTCCAGAAACTGATGAAAGTGATTGACTCAGCAATGAAAAATGTTATCAAAGAGTAAACAAGAAATTCAGACACTAATGTGTTGCAGGTATTTGATCACATGGTGAAGCCTGAGATTGTATAGTTTACTGGAAAAACCAATTCCTAGTTGTAGTGTGGCTCAGCCCTTAGTACACATCTTTAAACCTTCTGATACACCTTTAGTACACACCTTTAATCCCAAAGAATGAAGGTGAAGTTAGCTTGTAGAAGGAAACATCCACGTTTGAAAGTGATGTCTAAATGAGTGGCAGACAAAGTGATAAATCAGAGAAAGATTTGTCAGAATAGGATATGTGCAACTCTCAGGAGAAGAGAGAGGAAAGGGAATCTAGTTAAGGGGCAGTGCAGAAAGAAAGGAAGCTACTTAAGAGGCAGTTTTACTGGGACACTTG
The DNA here is from genome assembly GCF_004785775.1 of Grammomys surdaster. Lineage (NCBI taxonomy): Eukaryota > Metazoa > Chordata > Mammalia > Rodentia > Muridae > Grammomys > Grammomys surdaster. The sequence goes on from NW_021620932.1 coordinate 1,624,528, forward strand.
TACAAGACAGGTTGCCGAGACAGACCAAGCCAGAGAATGAGAAGCAGCCAGAAGATTAGAACAGATTGCTAGAGTTAGTTTGTAGTCAAGCAGAGCAAACATCAGAGTCGGAGAGAAGAGCCAGATTGAATCAGTCAGCTGGGAGGGGAGTTATTAGCCAGAACAGCTGAGTTGAACCAGCCAGCCTGAGTTCAGAAAGATCTAGAATGGGTGAGTTTATTCAGGAACAAGTTTCAGAGGCTGAAAACATTCTAGGCCTAGTTAAGATTTTATGGAGGCTAGAAGCTTCCAGGACTAGGCCTGGGTTAGCAGACTGAGGCAGTAAGCCTCCACGAGGACAATCACATACATGAGAATAAAAGATGTTTGCACTAATGATTTCATTTAACAAAATGTGAATATATACTTAACAAAATGTTAGTGTCTCTTGTGTCTTCAAGGAAGAAACACAGATTAGCAATTTCTGCATTTAAAACAAATCATGTCAATTACTTTGTAAACCATGAGAATTGCAAATAATATAAATAAAAAGGTTCATTTCATACAAAACAAAGTTTGGATATATTCCCACTTGTATTTCATATTTCCATAGGCTTCATTCTACAAGGTTCATCTGTAAGCCCCAGACATTTCCTTGCTGAAACGTAGCACAGATTAAAAGACAGCTAGGTGGAGGCTTCTCCAGTCTACAGCACACAGGAAAAGGAAGCGAGGCGAATGAGGGTACACCTAACATTTTTCTCTTGGGAAATGGGGTTGTTTCCATTCAACTGCTGAGCTTGATTTGCTTGTTTTTTGAAACAGGTATTGCATGTGGTCCGAGGTTATTCTGAAACTCACAATCCTGCCTTTGTCTTCCACCATGCTAGGCTCGCACATATGCCTAGCTATACTAACAACTTTTAAACTAGTTCAGTAAGGTATAAATGTTACTCTGATCACCAACTTGGCTATATACTCTATCACTAGTAAAAATGGTGCCACAAATTCGACCATTATCAGAGAACTTGTGGGACAGGGCTGAGAACATTCCAGAATAATAGTTCTTTGAAAATACTTTTAAGCAGAAAATATTTTTAAACTAGATGCTCAAAACACAAATTCCCCCCACCCCTTATTTTTACTTTTTAAGATCGTGTCTTTTGTCTCTTGGGTGGGTCATTTGTCAAACTTGTTATGTAGCTGAGGACAGTCTTGAACTCTTGATTCTCCTGCTTCTGCCTTGCAGGTGCTAGGATTACAAGGTATGCCATCATACCCATACAAAAAATATTTTTAAAATAAGATAAACTACAGCTGAAAATATTTATAACACAAGTTATAAAATTCTGAATTGTACACTTACATTATAGCTTCAAATGAAGAATCCCCAAACAGGGCATTCAATTTTTGTAATACTCATGTTGACTGAGTTCCAGAATTTCTTTCTGGTGGGAAGAACCCTCAAAGTTCACAGAGACTTAAAGCAATAGAATGTGAACTAATGCCCTGCTCATGTTCTCAAGTTTTGGGTAATTGTTACTTATTTTTAGAGACTTTATTATGCTAGAAATTGGGACATACTTAGGTTTTATATACCTAAGAAAAGACTGTTATAGGAAGTTAAAGTCTTTGGGTAGAAAGTCTTTTACATTCATATTTAAAAATGGCACACACACTGCTTCCTTATTTTTTAAAATATAATAACATGTATTGTTTAACCATAAAATGAGGCATTTGATAAAATCTCACATAAGAGGAAATGATGATACTAATTATATGTGACTGAAAAATTGTATATATGCATGTCAGATGCTTGACTTAAACAAGATTCAGGAATATCACATTCAAAATAAAGATTAAAACACATTTTGTTTATTCTTATTTGGATAAAAAGAAAGCCAGAATTATATATTTAGACATTAAAAGCCAATCTCTGAAGAATGGAAAAAATGTTTTACCTTTGTATTTTACTACACTTAATAATACAAAAATAGCTAGGAGTATGCCATATTGGTGAAGTGCCCATTTCTTAGACACACAGTCCTGGGTTCAGTGCCCCAGGGTTACAAAATAAAAAAATATAAAGTATGCCGAAGTATCTTAGGTCAGGCATCTAGGAATCTACAGTAAAACTTTCAGTAACTTGAGTACACATATACACATATATTAATGTACTAGTGCCTTGTTAGATGAAGCCCAAGGCCTCACACTAAATACAAACTCAACCACGTAGGTTCATTCCCAACTCGAAAGCCAGCATTCATGGTGACAAGATCATAGATGAAAGGATCCTCCCTGCCCCTCTGCTCCAGAGCTGAGGACAGATCCCAGGGCCTTGCACTTGCTAGGCAGGCACTCTACCACTGAGCTAAATCCCCAACCCCCAAAGCATCCTTTTTAATCCCTATTCCTAACTTTCAGGTTTTTGGAAAAAAAAAAAAAAGACAACAATGTGTTGATCCTTAAAATGATACTGTCAAAATGGCAAAATGGGTGAGTTATCACTGCTTTATGTGGAAATTTAACCAATGTATCATTCTCAGAAGCAATTGTCACAGATAACTACAGATGAAAAAAGGGGAGGGGGACTTCATGTATGGATATTGAGTGAAGTACTTAGTAAGTAAAAAACCATAGTATACTTAAGATTTCAGAGCAGTGACCTTCACATCTCTGAAGCCTTAGTCCTCATGCATTCATTCTGCCTGAATGCATCATCATCTTATTGATAGAGCATTCTGAAGAGCCACACTGGAAAGTGTTTCTTTATTCTTATTAATAGCACTTACCCAGTAGTCTCCAATTAGGTGCTTCAGGTTGTCAGGAATAAAAACCAGCTTTCATATGTCAATCATTCAAATATCTAAGGACAGTCTGAATTTCGCACTAAAAGCTCTCTTTGAATTCTCCCAGTTTCGGTCATTCTCTTCTGAAGGTATCCTCGTCTTAAGTTTGAGTGCTAAGATCCTAGCAGGGGTCTGAAGGAAAGATCATTACAAAGCACGTTCTCTAGCTGACATGATTGGCTCCAGACAGAACCCACCACTGCCATGTTCTTCCATCACCTTTAAGCCCATAACTCTGGCACTTGAACTTCCAGGACCCAAGCCCATGTTCTTATATATAGTCCTATTAAAATTCGCTCAGCTTCTCAAAAGACCAACAAATCACAAATCTCCTAGATCCCAACTGTAGTTCAGTGTCTATTATCCATCTCTGCTTTATAGCAACATTTTAAGCATGCTTTTGTTGTTATTGTTGTGGTTTTGTTTTCTCCTAGAGCTGTGGATCCAAAGCGGGGATTTTCAAATGCTCTTCCACTAAACTATATCCATGGCCCAAATTTTAGTTGCATACATTGCTTAAATTTACAAATAAGGGGCCAGGCATAAAGGCAAGTGCCTCTAGTCTTAGCTACTCGGAAGGCTGAGGCAGGAAGATCATTGAAGTCGAAGACTTTGAGGCTAGTCTGGGTAACATAGTGAGATCTGAACTTTTTAAAAAAGACAATTGTGGGCTGGAGAGATGGCTCAGTGGTTAAGAGCACTGACTCCTCTTCGAGAGGTCCTGAGTTCAATTCCCAGCAACCACATGGTGGCTCACAACCATCTGTAATGGGATGTGATGCCCTCCTCTGGTGTGTCTGAAGACAGCAATGGTATATTTGTATACATGAATAAACAATTTTTTAAAAAAGAAAGACAACTGCAAATCCATTTGTTGGGTTTTATTTATCAATATAGGAAAAGACTGAGCTTAATATCACAGTCTTATCATTATGTGAGAAGCAAATGTAAGCTTTCTATACTATTTCATCAACTCTTCTGTCTAAAATTATTTCAAAATAAAAGTTTAAGAAAGTAAAAAGACCCATTCCTTACTCTACATGTAGTCAAATTATTTAGCATTTAGAGTTAGTTTCTTAACCAAGGAATGATCGTTTAACTTCATGTTTGTCATTTACTTCCTTTTCATTGGACTAATAAAAATAAGTATCCACCTAACTTGGGTAACTGAAGACAAAGTATTCTCTCCACCTTCCCTACAAAACCTGCCAAGAACACACAGAGTTTGACAATGATTTGGGGAGTATACAATGGTACAATTGCTTTGCAGTAAGTTTCACACATTTTTTTAAAAGAAAATGTCTATGACTGGCAATTCTACTTCTAGGTGTCTACCAGATAGAAAAACATGAACCTAACATACACTAAACTTGAGTAAACATATTCACAACCCCAATATCCCCAATATTTACCAATAGGAGACTATGTTAACACAGAAGTAATCAGGAGTGCTCTGTATCAGAATGGATACACCACACACGCTGAGTCAAGGAATCAGATCCAAGAGTGAACAATGTATGATTCTACTGATGTTCAGTCCAGGAAGAACAAGGCTGATGACAGCAATAGAAATCAGAAGTCTGCTGACACTTGTGGGCAGTAGATAAGATGAACTGAAAGGGTATAGGAACTCTCTGGAATGACTTAACTAAGAAAACAACACGCCTTTAAATTATATTACAACTAAAATGAAAACCATATTTCTATTACACACACACACACACACACACACACACACACACACACGCATGCACACATGAGTACACACAGACACACATACACCCTACATACTAATTTTTTGAGACAGGAGGTAGCCTGGCCTCCAACTCCCAGCCATCCTCCTGCTTCAGTGCTGGAATTACAGGCATGCTCTATTACAGCTGGCATTAAAGAAAGCACAAGGGGGAATAATCACTGAGGAATTTGAAGTTTAGCACTTTTCTTTGCTTCTTACCTGTCTAGGAGCTGCTCGTGCTTTTCTAGAGCATCTTTTTCTGCTGTCACTGCACGGTTCTTTTCAGCGAGAGCATTATCCCTTGCTTCACGGAGATTTCTAAAATTCAAACATGCATCTCAGTTGTTTTAAATGCATAAGCATCTATCTTTCAAAGATTCATACATTTGCTTAGGACTTAGCAGAGATTAGTGATGGTTTGGACAGTATTCTAAACAGAGCTGAGTTAGATATTAGATTGCAGTTACTTTTAATTACTTATGGAGAACGCCAGTTGGAATCATAACTGCCTCCCCAGAATATTTCTTCATAGCTTTTTTCCTCATGGGTTGAGGGGTAGGTTAAACAGAGTATATATGTATTTATCTCATTTTATTCTTACCATAAGCCAATAAAGTAGGTGTAATATCCACAAGAAAACTGAGGTTTACGGCAGATAATAAATGCTTTATGAAATACTTTAAGTAAAGGATATATGGCCAGAAATCAGAGCTGAGAATGAAGTCTGAAAACTGACAAAAGAACAGCTGTTAACATTGTGCAAGAAAAGATAATACAGAAAGGTTGATGAATTAGGAGTACAAGAGAGAAAGGAGAGAGGGCTCGCGAGAATAGATTATATGCAAGCTATACACATGGTAGACTGGAAACTGCCACTGGAGAACAGTGCTTTGGGACCAGAGTGGCATGCTTCCATCCAAGTACTAACCTGGCCTAACCTGCTCAGCTTCTGAGACCATGGGAGATGGGGCAGAGTCTGGGTGGTATGGCCATGTGGCAGAATTTTAGTTGGTCATAAGTCAGTGTGTCTCCAAGAATGGCTACATGGAGTACCACTGAGATGATGGTTAATATTCATGTTTAGCTAAAGGAATATGAACCCACACCGTTACATACATCATCCAGGATATGATGACAGCAGGAACCAAAGCTGCTGGCAAGGCTGCAGCTAAGGAGAGTACTCCAATGGGAGAAGGTAACAACAGGGAGTATGTAGGATATAATACAACCAGGCATGAGCTTCTTATATCCAATGCTCTTCATGTTTTAATATAGATGAAACTTGGGGTCAACAAACAAACAAATCAACAAAACTAAAAAACCTAAGCTTATTTTAGTCACTTAACCTAAAAAAACCTCTACTTCCTTAAAAGAGTTGTAATATTGAGAAACATAGGACCTAACATGGATGATTTGCTCACATAGTGTCTACAGTGCAGTCCAGTGAAGTATAAGGAGTGTGTATAGTGGCCTTGGGACATAGAGTGCACATCTACCCTGCAGCCCATGCCTCTTACCTCACACCACAGCATTTCTCATAAAGAGATGGCCCTGATACTAGGATTTGGTCTATAATTCATACAAACATCAGTAGTAAGCCATGGAAACTCACATGCTTTGAGTACATGTGTGTGATATACACTAGATAAAAAAGCCTAGTGATCACACTTGCTTACCCATACTCAGTGCAGCTGTTTTGCACAGTGGTTGAGTAGCTATTTAACATTTCAAACACACCAACCACTAGAGAAGAGTCATTAGCCAAAGTTTATGAGCCACAAATAAAATAGTTTGAAAAATCGATGTAAAGGTCACTCTTGTCAAAAAACAGTAACAATATTTTATGTTATTTTGTAAACAGAATTGCTTTAAGTAGCTATTACAAAATTATTTTTTGGTGTCATCATGATTACAATGACCTTAAAAACTATTCTATTATTAAACCAAACAAAACATGAAAAATAAATTTTAGAGAACACAATATTCTAAGTATCTTAAACATTATCTATTTTTAATCTAAGATGACCTACATATTTTAGCCAGTAAATCACAAATTAGTTCCAATTCTCCTTTCTAAAAATAGCCTCATTATTTTAAATATGATTTAAGGAGCGGAATTCCAAGTGGGTCACACTGGCAGTACTCGAATATGAATGTTTAAGTTGTAGATGGAGAAGCCTCACAGATTAAGTATACTTCCTTTCTAGTCACAACAAGCATTAGAAATAAAGCCAAGCCACAGAGAATCAAATAAAAAGAGTCATGACTATAGAATAACCGTACATTTTGTCATAGTCAGTCTGCATTATCCAGCAAACTGGGAGCTATTATAATGCATAAACAAAATTCCAAGGGCACACAGAAGAGGAGGTAACTATTCTTCAATGTAGTAATGGGAATAAGCGAAGGAAGGAGACATTTTCTAACAAGTGCCATACATATAAGGAACCTAAAGGATAAACAACCAAAACAATTCTGAAAGACAAGACCAAAGTAAGCAGGGCAAAGTTCCACAGGCCCAGGCTTTTCCCACTAGTCTTTCCCCCTGGGTGTCTGTAGGTAAGATTTCCATGTAATTTTGTTCTCTTCCTTGGCTGTTATACCTTCCATAGCTAGTCTACAACCAACATACTTTATACTTCTTTAAGTATTATCAATTGACATTCTTCAAATTAAGTTTGAGAGAGATAAATTGGATATAGTCTTTGATTGACAACAATATTGACAGTAAGCATACAGTGTTTACCATACATTAGGAGCTGTTCTAGGTACTTCATATATAGTATTTGTTATGGTTCACTGTGAAATGTCCCCATACTCATGTGTTTGAACACTTGGTAGCGAGCTAGTTGCACTGTTTGGGAAGACTGTGGAACTTAGGAGGTGTAGGCTAGCTATAGGAAGTAGATTGCTGGGTAGCTATAAAACCTAGCCCTAGTTCCTGTTTGCTGCATGCTTCTTGAAGGCAGATACACAGTGACAACCAAGCCTCATAGTCTTGCTTCCATGCTGTGGTGGTTTGAATTAGAATGGCCACCATGGGCTCTTTTTTTTTTTTCCCCTTTGGTTTTTCAACACCACGGGCTCTTTGTGTGAATACTTGATCCCCATTTGGCCAAACTGTTTAGGAAGGATTAGGAGTGGCCTTGGTGGAGGAAGTATGCCACTGCAGGGAGGCTTTGAAGTTTCAACCAGTAAGCTCTCTCAGCTTCCAACTTTCATATCAAAAAAGTAAGTTCTCAGCTACTATCCAGTGCCATGCCTGCTGCCTTGCCCCCAGCCATGGGACATGGACTCTAACCCTCTGACACTATGTGTCCCAAGGCAAGTCTTTCATCTATCAGTTGCCTTACTTATGATGCCTTATCACACCAATGGAAAGTGATGACTATGTCCATCTCCTGCCTGCTGCCATGTCTTCCCACCATGACAGAATGATCCCTTTGAACAATAAGGCAGAATACAGCCTCCCTTAAATCATTTCTTGTCAGGTATTTAGTCACTGGAATGAATGAGAAAAGTAAATAAAATAGTAACTTGTCACAACTCTATCAATCATAAGTTGTATCACTTCCATTTTGCAAATATGTTTCAGTATTGAAATAAAAGGACTCAGTCCAAGGTCACACCTTAAAGTACACTGTAGAGCCTGAGTGTAAATCTACTTTCTATCCAGATGCTATGCTCAGAATCACACTATGTTCCTTTCTCAGGACTCCTTTCTTTCATAGGTATTTCCCCCTTAGGATATTCTGTCATTATGAGATTTGTGCTGCATGATTAGATCATGGTGCAAATTGATGTCAAATCAGAATGAGGCTCAAAAGAATTGCAAACATATTATGCATTTGTTTCTATGGCCCACAGTGTCCATGCTCTTTTAAAATTAGACCGGTTTGACCAAACACTAGATGCACTGCATCCCTGATACAGATAAAACAGTAACTTCCACATAATTAATGAATAATCCATTTCCAAATGTTAAATACATTAGATGATGTAATAAATATAATTACAGAACAAATAGCAGGGATTCAAATGTTCCTCAAAGGAGAAACTTGAAAAATTGACAGAGGCTATCTATAGCATGTATAAACTAATGGGGCTAAGATTCTAAAAAAACAAACTAAATGTAACAAAATGTAATTAGAGACATTGAAAGATGTCAGGAGCTGTCAACTGGCTAATGTAATAAACATTTTATATAGAAAAGTCTTTCAGTATCTTTAAGAGCTTGGGTTTGAACATCCTCTACTGGCTCCATCCCTCCAACCTGAGCCCCAGCATACCTAGACCCAAGAATGCTAAAACTGTGACTACAAAATGCAATCTTTAACTTACTCAAAAGGATCAATACAATGTTACATCATGTAAATTGTAAGTTGTATTGTATTGCTTAAGAAGCAATGACACTGAAGCCTCTGGACCTTTCATACAAACACAGTCTGTTTGGAAGTTTTGATCTACAGCTGGTTGAATGAGTAGAGAACCCACAGATAAGAGGGCTGGAAATTAATTAACTTTAAAAACAACTATATGAAAAAATTCATTTATATAGCTAAGATTTCACCACTACCCTATTTTTCATGATTCTTTCATGTTGTTGTCTATTAACTTCTCTTAGGCTCTTAGGTAGACATATAATTTTCCCATCTGCTTTAGAGTAGTGTGGGAAGGTACATTAAAAGGAAGAATGAAGAAAGAAAAAAGGAAATAAAATGGTAGGGCTAGTATTAGAGTAACTAGAGTTGTCCATACATATATGTGTAGATATAGCAAAAGAGGGTACTATAATAATGATAACAAAGAAATAGCACACACTGGGCGTGTTGCTTGGATAAGTAGGAGATAAAGGTAACTCATGATACTCAATGAGAATCTCTTAAGTTCCTAATAATTCATCTATTGCCAGAAGCCAGGACCCTCGCCCTTACCCTCACCCCCTACCTTTCCCCACCTGCACAATGTCCCCTGCAGCCTGGCAAACACAAGCTCCTGCTTGGCAAGCAGTGTATAGCAGGAAAACAATAACTTAAGCAGTGTACCATATCTTTTGAAGAATAGCAGGTGGATCATAATTCAAGGCAGTGTACCGTATAGACCATGACATGTTCAAGGCACAGGCCGAGAAGATTCTGTACTTCCCCACTACCTGGCCCCTCTTACTCCCTCCCCTTGTAAAGCATGTTATAAAAAAGCATTTCATGTTCAAATACACGACTCTTGACAAGCAACTGTTTGCTTGAGTTCTTTCTCTCTCCCGCCCGTTCTTCTTTCAGGTTGCGGTCCTCCTCGCCCCCATGAATAACTAGGACCCGCCGGTTGGGTCAATCTATACAACAATGGTCTAATATTATAAAAAGTGTACACATTCAACATGTACTGTAATGTCATCTGTGTAGTAGACAATTTAATATATGTAAGTAAATCCAAAAGTTGCCCATTCAGAAGCATAAAAGCCTCAACACAAAATGTGAAATCAGAGTGCAGACTAGAATGGAGTCTATTTTCTCATTTCTAGAAGATAAAATTCCTAGCCTCAATAGACTGAATCTAAATTTATACTGTGCAAACAACATTAGAAAAATTGGAACTCTTTAGGTTAGGACTGCCCTGTAACTCTGCAATCTTCTTGCCTCAGCCTCTTGATTTCTATTGTTAGAGGAACATGCTATTGTACCTAAAAGAAATTCTTATTTAATAATTTGCTTAAGAAAAGCTATGCCGGGCGTTGGTAGCGCACACCTTTAATCCCAGCACTTGGGAGGCAGAGGCAGGCAGATTTCTGAGTTCGAGGCCAGCCTGGTCTACAAAGTGAGTTCCAGGACAGCCAGGGCTACACAGAGAAACCCTGTCTCAAAAAAACAAAAAACAAAACAAAACAAAACAAAAAAAAAAGTGAAAAGCTATGTATTTTAGAAGAAGATACATTTTGAGATCACTATTGACTGAAAATGCTATAATTTCCCATTCTTCTCTTATAATTAGTTCTATGATTTAACGGCCATCCCTTTCAAAAGTGGTGTCCAAATGTAATCACTGCTCTAACAGTAATAATAAGAGGTACTCAAGAGGTGAACAGGCTCTGAGGGAGAAGCCTTTCTGAGAGGGGTTGATGCTGTTAAAATGGGCAAGTCTGCTGCTTGCCTTTTGCTCTCTTGCATGCTCTCTGGCCTTCTGCCATGTGAGGACGGAGGAAACAGGCCCTTGCCAAATGCTACCACCTTGATATTGAATGTCTCAGCTTCCAGAGCAGTGAGATAATACATTCCTGTTCATTTTAAATTACCTGGTCTCAGGTATTCTTTTAATGTAGCACAAATAGGCTAAGTCAGCCAGTGCTCATATGGAATTTTATATTTTCTAGCTGTGACTATGAACTCAAAGTAGGTAACCAATCCATATCAAAGTATACATACATGAGAAGTCCATAGGCACGAGAAATTTACAGAACAAAAATACTTAGTTAAGATTCATCAAGATGTTGCAGTTTAAACAGTGGTCAGCAGTTACTATTGAAACGATACTGAATAAATATGGTGGATGGTCAGCTGAGTAACTTTTGTATCAGTCTCTAGGCTCAGCCTTGATCAGTCAATTATAAACCTCTCTGCAGGCTTTCTTGTGACAACTCAGCCTCATGCTGCTTTCCCAGTCTCCCCCATTGCTCACAGAAGTATGTATAAAGCATGTACATGTAAACTCTAGCACAAAGAGGACTCACCTATGGTCTATGTGGGACAGCCTACACATCTCAGAGGAAGTATGACTGACAGGAAGAAGCACGGAGGAGTCTGGGTAAGAACAATAGGGAACCGTAACAAAATACATCTACAGCTGCTTCACGATACACCATGCTACCTGCAAACCCCTATGTCTGAATTATCCAGCTGAAAAGACCAAAAATTAAAAAATAAAATAGAGAAAGAAAAAGACTTAAGTATTTTCACAGGACTTTCAAAATGATACAGGCTACCTGGCAAGATATGAACAAGAGCAGTGTTAGTTCAAACATAAATGGGGAAACTCACTTTTAAAATGCAGAATGGAACCTATGTAATCTAGCTCCAAATTCCTCTACTGGGTAGATTAAATAGATTCAACTGATCCTGTAAATACATCTGGATTTAAGTTAGAAAGCTGTTTAATATCACCAATTTTCTATTGAAATGTCACGTTTGTCACTGGGGCTTCTTAAGGACTTTTGGGAGACAGTCCACTGTGATCAAGACAGCACTGATGGGAAGGAAATACAATTACAAAGCAATAGTGTACTAATGGCCACACTTAAAAGCATTGTTCAGTCGCCTCTGTACTGCTGCAAAACTCTGTACCCTTTCAAAACTGTGAGGCTGTTGAAGTTCCAGCCTCTGCAGCAAGGCGAGCCTAATGAAGGCGTTTAAGACGCTCATAACCTGTACTACAAGAGCCGCTTTTCCGTGCTTATGAGAACATCTTATGTTAAAGGTAGTTTTGTGTTCTGAAAACATTCAATCACCTTAGTTCATTTATTATCTCGCTGAAGTGCTTAGGAAATAAATAAGTTAGTCATTGTGTGTATACCCTCTATGTATTCTAACAGTGGACTTTAATGTAATAATTTCATGTTACCAGTTAGCTTTTATGTAATAAATATTTTACTTAAATTGTCATCATATAAATGATTTTTTATTATACACAGGCAAAAAGCATAAAATTATCTATATTCATACTATATATTCTATCACTTATAATGTACTTCTCACATGTATTTTCTAATTCAGACCTCGTGGGCCACTTCATGAAGCACTATGATTAGCTCATTCTTATAAAAGAGGGAAACTGAGGGATAGGAAGTAGCTTTCACGGCACTAGCAAGAGCTATAAGTGGTAGGGAATTGATGTGTTTAGTCTTTTTGCTCAAAATCTTTCACTCATGGAATATTGGTGTTTCTTTTAAGAAAGGGCTTGGGCAACCTCTTGAATACTGGCATTGCAGGTGTGCACCTTGCTTTGGAAAAATGTCTTATTTCGAAACACGTAAGAGGGACTGTAGCCTTTACAAAGACCTAATAAGCAAGTTATTTATATAATTCTCACCATTGAATTGAGTTTCTCTTATTCTGCGTCCTAGCTACCAAGGTATTTATTTCTCTACCCTTAGCTTCTTACTCTCTTGTAAAGGTAATACAACTATAAATAGGCAAGTGTAAATACTCACTACATTTTAACTCAGGATGTAACAGCACACTGCTGGTACACTTTAAAGGACATTATTATGTACCTAACTTCAAAGCCAGGTTAACTTATGTTGTTCAAAACAAAACCAACATGTAAAGATTTTCTGAATTGTTTATTTGTTTGTTTTCCAAGATAGGGTTTTTTTTGTCCTGGCTGTCCTAGAACTTGATTTGTAGGTCAGGGTGGCTTGGAACTTATGGTCACAGAGATTGGCCTGTTTCTGCCTCCTGCCTGCTGAGATTAAAGCCATGTGCCATCACATCTGGCTTGAATCTTGTTTTTTTATAAGGAATATTAAAACCTTTCTTTAACCATTTTAAGTTGTAAGGTTTCAAAAGAGCTTGCAATTTATGTTACCTTGTGAAGGACTGAAGGGGGACATAAGTTATAATTATATTTCAGATCTTCCATAATGAAGATTCAATCACATAAGTACTGGGACAGATTACTGTGAAGTGGAAAAACAATAAAAGCAAGCTTGTACATACTTGGCTACTTAAGTGTCTCTGAGCTGGCACAGCATTGTGTTGCACTTTGGTGCCATCTGGTGGCAATTGTCCATCATAGTGTTAATACCTACAGGTCAATCTAAAATCCTGTGGTTGAATGGAGCACCTAGGTCCAACCCCATCAATTTTCTGGTTAGGTGGTATGATGGCTAGTTTTTTTTTGTTTTTGTTTTTTTTTGGTTTTTCGAGACAGGGTTTCTTTGTGTAGCCCTGGCTGTCTTGGAACTCACTCGGTAGACCAGGCTGGCCTCGAACTTCTCGAACTCAGAGATCCGCCTGCCTCTGCCTCCCAAGTGTTGGGATTAAAGGCATGCGCCACCACTGCCCGGCTATGATGGCTAGTTTTAATTGTCGACTGAACAAAGCCCAGAATCACTTGGGAAGAGTCTACCTGAGATGTTGTCTAGATTAGGTTGACTAGTGAGGGGACTGTCTTGACCGCGTTAACATCAGTTAATGTGGGAGGTGCCATTTCTCAGCTTAGGGCAGCAAACTGTTTATTGGAGAAAGCAAGCTGAGCACTAAAAGTGCATACATTCATTCTTTATGCTCTTAACTGCGGATGTGAGTTTGCTCTGACTTTCCAACAGGATAGACTTGTGAGCTAAAATAAACCCTTTCTCTCCTAAGTTGTTTTTTGTCAGGATGTTTTGTCTCTGCAGCAGAAATGAAGCTTAAACGAAGTTTCTGTTTACAGTGAGCAAGGATCTAGAACAGCCCTGGAGAGAAGCAAAGCTGCTTCTGATTATCCTCCTTGGAGAAATGCCCGCTGCTCATTCTCCTACACAACTGTGCTAACACTAGTCTGGAGAGAGTTAATACATCTAAACTTATGCTATGCTAGAATGTATTTTAAACAATTCTCTTTGTTTTTTGATGGAAAACTGAAACATCAAGACATTGTCATAATAATTACATAGCAAAATAATATATAGTAATGGTTATTGTTTAAGCAAAATCATGTTGTATTATAAAATGTGCCATTAATTTTGAGGTTATATAAATAAAAGCCTACAAAATATTTAACAAATGAATGAACCACAAAATGAAGTAGTAATTACTTATGTAATACAAATTATCTATGCCAGAGTTCTCTGTCATGTACACGCCTTTCTCTTGGTAAGGTGAGATTTGTGAATTCACTATTATTTGGATACCTCACATATACTTCTAGTGAAACTAAATCCATGTTTCTATTAAAGCTTTTTATTTTTCTAATGTTTTAGCAAGTATAATCCCCACCCACTAAGCTGGTCAACATGGAATCTGGTATCTTAGTGTCCTCTTACCCCTTAGCCCACTAGGGCTTGCTGGGCCATCTGCAGAGCATTGTGCCCATCTGGGCTGAGTGATGCTATGGTTGGTAATGTGTCTGGGTGGAAGCATGAGGACATCAGGGAAAGGGGATAATAGAAGAGGAGAAAGGAAGGAGGAAGTGAGGGAGGAAGGAAAAGAGACAGGACAGAGGCAGGAAATAGTTTAAATGCCACAATAACTTTAGAGTTAACATATGAAAACAACTGCCAGTGAAGTAAGTAGCATTTGTTTAATCTTCCAATACTCCTACTTACTAGAGGGACCTAGCATTAAAACAAGTCAAAAGTAACTGTGAGAATAAAAATATTCCTCAATGTTATCTGACATAACATCTTTCAGGATACATAAAATATATAACATTGCATATTTTACTATTTCAGTTTTTATAAGTATCTAAGAGAAATGGTTGGTGTAACTTTTGGTGTCTTGGCACGCTCTAATTTTTCTCTTAACTTTATTTATTTATTTATTATAAGTACACTGTAGCTGTCTTCAGACACCCCACAAGAGGGCATCAGATCTCATTGCAGATGGTTGTGAGCCACCATGTGGTTGCTGGGATTTGAACTCATGACCTCTGGAAGAGCAGTCAGTGCTCTTAACCACTGAGCCATCTCACCAGCCCCTAATTTTTCTCTTACTCTTGTCTACAGTCTTAAACTGAAGTAACAGGAAATAGACACATTATCACAGTAGACAGACCTAAAGTATGATAAACCTTGTAATTAGCTATCAATGAATTTAGAATGTTAATATTCCCATTAAATTTATATTTACAACTATTAAGAAAGAGGTCTAAGAAAGGGCATTTAATTTCAGTAACATTCTTAAAATCCCCAACAAGCTTGCTCAGTCTCTCTCTCCCTTTTTACCTGTTTTCTCGTTCATACATTTCCCTAGAGGCATTTCGAAGCTGATCAATTTCTAGATTAGTTTTCAATTTGATTTGTTCCAGTTCATCATGTAGTTTATTTTCATATTCTGTTTTGTAATGGTCTCTGCAAAGACAAAAGAAATAAGTCACAGTTTTCATTCATTGAAAAAAAAATAGACCATTGTTCTCCAGGTAAGATTTTAATATATTGGATGAAGTATGCTTGTATAGTATATTTAGAAAACTTAGCCACTTTAGAATTCCTAAAAACACTGTTTCAGGAGTGTTGAACTGTTAAAGGCAAAAATTTTAACTTAACAGTTATTCTTTTATTTCATGTATATGAATGTTCTGCCTGCATATATGTGTATCCTATACATGCAGTACCCACAAAGGCCAGATGTTGTTAGACTCTCTGAGCCACAATGTGGTGCTGGAAGTTGAATACAGGTTCTCTGAAGAACAAGCAGTGAGTGCTCTTAACTGCTGAGCCATCACCTCTCCATCACCAAATCCTAACTTGTTTAGTTTTGACATGGTGATACATACAGTCTACGGATTACCAGGGATATTAGTACAGCACATACATATTAGCAAAAGAGAGAAGGGAGGTGCGATGCAGACAAGATACTAAGAAAGATATTACGTATAAGTATACTTAAACTTTCTTTAAAATGGTATTTCTATAGCTATGTACAGACTTTCAAAAACTACTAAAAAGAAATCTTAGTCACAGGGTCATAGGACTTTTTTTGTTTGAAGTTCTCAGAAATAAACTCAGCACTTTGTGTATATTAAGAAGTACTCAACCACTGAACTATGATCTCTACCGAGCAATGGGATATTTAAAAAGATTGTTTAAAAGAAATAAGTTCTGGGTAGTCAATGTGACTTAGCAGGTCAAGGTGCTTACTACACCAAGGCCAACAACCTGAGTGTGATATCTAGAACTCACAAGGGAAGGAGAGACTGACCCCTCAAAGCTGTCTTCTGATTTTTCCATGAGATCCCACACTCAACAACATTGTGTACTCACACAATACTGAATAAGCTCAAAACTGGAACCAAAACCAACCAACCAACCAACCAACCAACCAACCAACCAACCAACCAACCAACCAACCAAATCCTTAAAAGAAAATAAATCACACACACATAGCCTACCTAAAAGAAATAGGCTTGTCTTTTCAACAAATAGTTCTGGGAAACAGATAAAGATCTGAAGGTAAGGCACAGAACCTTGAAGTTACTATGAGAAAATATAGGAAAACACTTCAAAATATAGATGTGGGCCATCACTTTTGAAAAGAGCGCCAATACCTCAGGAAATAAAAAGAACTGACAATTGGGATCACAGGAGACCAAAAAGCTCTACAGGGCCAGGGAAAACAACAGCTGTGATAAGAAAGACAACAGAGTGGGACCACACAGCTGACAGGGAGGTAATAGCTACAATTTGTTTAAAAAACCTATGCAAGCTAAACACAAATCGGACTGACTTCAATTTAACAATTTTCAGAAGAAAAGTACAAGTGGCCAATAGCTATATGAAAGATACTCAACCTCCGTGGCCATCAGGGGAAGGTAATTTAAAGCTGTACCAAGTTTCTACCTCTTTCTAGTCAGTTTGTACTCTTTCTAGTTAGAAAAGCTGTCATGAAAAACAGACAAAAATCCTAGCAAGAACTGGGGGCTGAGTAGGGTGGACAAAGAACATTTACACAGGTGCACTAGTATAAATTAATGCGGTCACTGTGGAAGTCAGTATAGAATTCCCTCAACAAACGGAAAAGGAACCTACCATAGCTCCAGCTCTACCATTCTGGAAGACAACATACTATGTAAATAGCTGACTATTCAGAGACCTAGATATGCACTCAGCCTCGATATCCATCAACAGGTGAATGGATAAAGGAAATGAGATAAGTCAATGAAAACAACCCAGCAAGTACAGTGCTTGCAGTGCAAGTCTGATAATGTGCAGCCTCAGATCCCATGGCAGAAGAGAACGCCTGAAAATTGTTCTCAGACCTCCATGCAAGCCCTGTGACATAAGCTCACTACCCACCCATATACCATACATGCAACATGTATGAAGTGTAGTGCATTTGTGCAAGTGTGTGCGTGTGCTATGTGTATATATATACATATGTACATATATATATTGTATATATGTATACATGTATATATAATTTATTAAAAATAAGAGAATGAGGGGCTGGAGAGGTGGCTCAGGGGTTAAGAGCACTGTTTGCTCTTCCAGGGTTCCAAAGTTCAATTCCTAGCAACTACATGGTAGCTCAGAACCGTTATAATAAGATCTCTTCTGTTGTGTAGATGCATAAGAATATACATAAATAAGCAAAAAAGAAAAATAAGAAAATGAAATTTTCAAAAAAATATAAAAATGGAGATCATGTTGAAAAAAGGCAGATTTAAAAAAATAGCCTTGTTTTCTCTCACATGTAGAATTCATGTTATGAAAATATGCATATAAGGGATGAAATAAAAATGGGGTTGTTGGGAGGAGAAACAAGGGAGTAATGGGAAGTGGTGAATATGAGCACAGTATCTGCTGTACACAGGGAAATCATTTTATATAAGCCCATAATTTTATAGTAATAATATATACTAATTAAAACATTTTAAGTGCAGAAGAAACAAGCCTTTGTTGTTACTGGAAAACCACAAATATCTCTAAGATGTCAACTAGAAAAGAAAACCTAGAAAGGAACCAAAATGCAAAGGATTTCCTCCATGTAGACCTTGAACTATCATCCTCCCACAGAGCAAGCCCCACCCCACGAAGTGCCCATCTACTCCTACTACAAGGAAAGGCCCGAGCCTTGCCTGGACGAGACGTATTTCTCGTACATCTCTTCTCTAGCCTTTTTGGTCTCCTCCAGTTGAACTTGCAGCCTTTCAAGGCGATCCTCTTCATGGGCACAGCGGACACTAAGCTCCATATTTTGGCGATTGAGGTACTCTTTGTCTTTCTGCAGTAGGGTGACTGTCTGCTGCAAGGTGGTGACCTATGAGGATCAAAGCCATGTCCAGAGTGAGCCGCTGCTTTTCCAGGTTGACTCTATTACCTTGTTTACTATCTGTATCATACAGAAATCACCTCAACCCCTTTTGTGGGTGGAGGCTGTGTGGGGTTAGTTTTTGAGGTAGGGTTTCTCTGAGTAACCCTCACTGTCCTAGAACTTGTTCTGTAGACTAGGCTGGCCTTGATGAACTCAGAGATAAGCCTGTCTTGGGTGCTGGGATTAAAGGTGTGTATCATCACAGTCTGGCTAGAAAATTTCTATTTAAGAAGTGATAATTCTTAGCCTTGGCAACTGTTAATGAAAAAAAAAAATGCCTACTAAGTCTCTTCTCTATTTCATCCCTGTCTTTCTCTCTCCCTGTCTCTCTCTGTCTTTTTCCTTCTTTCTGGTAACTACATAGAGGAAAAAAATATTTCCCTGTCATTTTATCCTGGGCTATTTGTTCATCAATATATAATAAAGCACAAGTGGGTTGAGGCGGGAGCTTACCTCTTTTGATAATTCATTCCTTTCTTTAGCTTGAGCTATGTGAGAGGCTTCAAGTACTTCATGTTTTCTTCTAACCTCGAGTACTTCCTGTTCAAGAGCATCACGTTCACTATGAAAAGAAAATCACAGACACATGTAACTATGGACACCTCTCTCACCATTGCAAAAGCTGAGTGGCAGGAAGCTGACCAGAGCCGTGGGGCTTTTGTGTATCTCTGTGAACATTAATGTTAAAACATCAATCCATAAGTTACACTAAGCAGTAAACTACATACGTTCTAAGGTGCCATTTCCTTTCTCCTACTGTTGTTTCAGACATGGCCGGTTAGCCTACACTAGCCAGGAACGCATAGCAATCCTGCTATCTTGAGTTTCCCATGCTGTCATTACAAGCACAGCCATCTGTCTTCAACCATCCTTTAAACCAAAGCTTTTAAACAGCTAAAAGAAATTTAAAAAATAATAAAAGAACTGACCCGGGGACTCATGCTTTCTTAGGGTAAAAGCCTGTCATAACTTATAGTTGATACTGCAGAGCAATCCATAGACAGGTCGGCAGGAAGCAGGGCTTGACTTCCCTCGCACATGGCTTATGATTAACCCAGATATTTTAACTCTCTCCTTTCATAATAGCCATCTCTCAGAACTGTGAACCTAAGGACGAGGCCAATACCTTCAGCAGACATTATTTATTCTTTAAAACTGAGCACAGAAATGCGCTCACGACTCCTCTTCCCTAGTTAGGTCTTGACCTTGACACTTCACTTCACTGACTCAGGGGCTGCCACAGGAGAATTGTTTTCTTTATGCCGTTTAGACGATATAAACAGCCTACTCCTTAATGTACTTGACCTGAGGCTGCAGATTCCCTTGACAATTCTTAATCAAATATTATCAATGAGGCTACAAACCAGCCAGCCTGCCATACACACACGTGTATTAGTTGAAATGCACTATTCAGATCTTTCCCGATTTACTGTTAGCATCCCCTCAACAGATTCGTATTCTATCAATGGGTTATAACTACAATTGCCAATATTTATTTTTTTTTAATTTTTTTTAAACAATTTTATTTTATGTGAGTACACCGTTGCTTTCCTCAGACACACTGAAAGAGAACATAAGATCCCATTATAGATGGTTGTGAGCCACCATGTGGTTGCTGGGAATTGAACCCAGGACCCCTGGAAGAGTAGTCAGTGCTCTTAACCACTAAGCCATCTCTCCAGCCTCCACCAATATTTATTTTTATACTTTGGTTATGAATAGAAATATACTCTTATTATATTTGATTGGTTGAGGTTCTTCAGTTGACTATTGTGGAATTACCTGGAAATAAAAGTTTCAATCTGGGCCGGGCAGTGGTAGCACACGCCTTTAATCCCAGCACTTGGGAGGCAGAGGCAGGTGGATTTCTGAGTTCGAGGCCAGCCTGGTCTATAGAGTGAGTTCCAGGACAGCCAGGGCTACACAGAGAAACCCTGTCTCGAAAAACCAAAATAAAAAAAAAAGAAAATAAATAAATTAAAAAAAAAGTTTCAATCTGATGCTGTCCAGTGTATTACGCTCTTCCATTTTCCCTCTGGTCCTTGCCAAGAAACTATGGCTGATCTAGCAATGATCACAGCCCAAATATTAATTTTGAAATAGCACTTCCTGTTACTAGAAATCAGAACACACTGGGTCAAGGGAATTAAATTACAAAATAAAGCTGGGAACATTATGTTATGCCAGAGGCTGAAGAGCTGTTGAGACAAAAGTGACTCAGACATAAGTTGACGGTTTAGCTGCCACATAGAATTTATGTAGAAACAAATTCCTTATTCAGAAGCATTTGAATTCTAGAGATGACATAGTATCTACCGACTAATTTTGCACATTTGGGAGTCTTTACCAAGGGGTATATGCCCAGGTTATGTTATATTTTCATAACTTCTCCTTTTATTCTTTGCAGTGTTGCTGAGTGAACCCGGGATCACAGAGCTTGACCAATGAGCTACATAGAATGCTGGGCTTGGTTTTCTGAATCAGGATTTCTATTGTAGCCCATCCTATCTTCAGGAACTCAACATCTTCCTATCTTTGCCTCCCAATGCTGCAATTACAAGACTGTTGCCACTGTACATGGCTTGTTTATATTTTTTTAAAACTCATTCATAAACCAAAAGGTTCAGTTGGAAACCCTTCCTCTTTCTTACTGTCCTATTTTTAACAGATAGAATTGCTTATATTTTAAATCAAGGTTTTATTTTTCTTAATTTTTTATTGTAAAAAAATAGAAACAAAAAAAGATAAAAACAATGAACAGCCATTATCTATCAGACAACCTTGATGATTATCACCTGTGACTCATCTTGTTTCCGCCACTACCAACAAGCCAGGGAACTCTGGATTAGTCAGATGATTATACTTTTTTCTCATTTTATTTATCATTTTGTTAGATTTAGAGAGGAAAATATGGTATCAAAAATCAACTCTAAGTACTGTCAAATGATCTCAAACTAATTTATTTAAAAATGCTTCTTTTATATATATATAAATATATATATATGGAAGTGTCATAATGAAACCCATTATGTATTATTAATACATGCTAATAAAAACTTAATTATAAAATGTTTCTTTTGAAATTCATCTTTATTCAGGAGTCCACTGAACATAGCTCTCATAGATTTCAAGATCAAATTATTACTATATTTAGGCATAATGATAAATAATAATACATACCACATACTAGCTAAGGTGGGAATAGAAGTATCAATTTCATTTGCTAAATGTTTGTAAATTCACTTACAGCATTATAATGCTCACTGACTGACTACTACACTTTAAGAATTCTAGCTGTAGCAGATCTAACAAGTGAACAAGTACAAGTCTACCCTAACTGTGAAGATACAATACTTACATACTTTAAAATGGACACGATAGTCCTTTGATTAATGTTATACGACAAAACTCAGGTTTACAAGAAATTTACTAAGGAATATATTGGAGAAGGTCATTAAATACAGAACAATAGAGAAATTCATTCTAGTTAAAGAGAGACTGTTCTCACAGTTACTCAGCAGCAATATATTTGGAAATGTTCTTATAGCTTTGCTTTCTGAGAGTGAAAACCTTTCATCTCAAGCTGAAAATCACTTAAATTGACATTACATGAAATTCATCAAATAACACTTAGCAAATACTCTGAAGGCATTTCACAGGGTTCTGTTTTCTTTTACGTTTTAAAGGGTGGGGGGCAGTCTCTACATAAACTGAAGCGTGCCGTACCCACCGAGCTGTATAGGCTTGCACAATGAAGAAGGAAATGGAGAGCATGAGTGTGGGTTATATAGTGCAGGTGACTGTGATGGGTACTAGAAGGGAAAATCCCCATGGCCACCCTAACAACTTACCTCTTCACTTTGTCATAGTTCTCTTGACGGTAATCACCTTGCTGGACTAACTGTTTTGTGTCTGCTAATTCTAAGGCCAAACGTTGACATCGAGTTAGAAGTTCAGAGTTGTTTCTTCGATCTTCTTCATATGTCTGTAAATGAAATGAAGAATTTCATATTTCAAAGTGAACACAGAAGATCATATTTTGCATTGAATTTTTCTGCTAAGGATATAAAAATGTCCTCATATGTAAGGACACACACACAGACATATAAATGTCCTTATAAGTAAAGTAAAACATGCCCAAATAGATTTTAATAGTTACTCAAAGACAGGTAATTTTGAATTCACAAGATTATTTGAATTAAATTATTTTGAATTATTTGAATTAAATTAAAAATATTAACTAATTTCTATATGTCTGCTTTGGGCTAGATATTGTACATACAAAGATGAGTAAGATAGTTTCTTCCCTATTGAAAACATAAAAAAAAAAAAAAAACAGCTACTGAATAGCAGGTTCCAAATTTCTATCCAAGATCTGCTTGAAAGACAATTGTGGGAAATTTGAAGACACTTTGAAGGCACTTTGCTTTGGTTGAACATCCTAGCCTTCTACACTAGCGTTGTGAGAATGGAATGCTACTGAGCTTATAGGATTTAGCTGAGGATGCTCTACTACTCCCCAGAGGATCATCCTGTACATAATTTAACACCTATGTCCTAAAAGAAGATTCAGTTCTGCCAAAGCTGAACATTATTGGTTATTTAACTGTGTCAGGAGAGGGGACAGTTCTGATTAGGAGGTAGGGTCCAAAATTTAGTTTCTAGAAGTGAGTAATTTACAATATGACACTTTAAGCCTCAGTGTTAACTAATGGAATTCTTGTAAAGATTATATCACTCAATACATGTAAAGTACTTACAAAATGCATAACACATAATGAGTGCTCATTAAGTAAAAATTAATGTCTATAATATTTTCTATTTGCTTTTACTTTTTGAAGGACCACAGACAAACCTATAGTATTCTAACTACACAAAGACTATGATATAATTCAGAGAAATACACACACAATATAAAATTTGCAAAAATTTAAAGGATGGACAAAAGGTAACACACCCAAGTAACCCAAAGAGTTAGGAGACGTGTTAGTTAGAAACAACAGGAAAGGTTAAAGTTAGAGTCCTGAACCTTGCTAATGTTACGATGCTTTAATACAGCTCTTCATTTTGTGGTGACCCCAACCATTAAATTATTTTTATTGCTACTTTGCAACAATAATTAATATTAAATAGCTGTGTTTTCCAATGGTTTTACATGACCCCTGTGAAAGGGCAATGTACCCTAAAGGGGTGAGACCCACAGGTTGAGAACCATTACTCTAAGGGGATGACCCAGTAAATAAACAGTATATTGTTCCTGAAAAACAAAGCAAAACAAACAAACAAACAAACAAATAACACCCAGCAAAATTCTGTAAGAATTCATGAGTAGAGACAGAAGACAGAAGTGGAGGCTGAGACACACACGTAAGCACTTAGAGCCTTGTTTTGTGATTTTTTTTTAACTTTTGTTTTGAGATATGATGTCATTATGTAGTTCTGATGGACTGGAACATGACATGTAGATCGGGCTAGCTTCTACTTGCTGAGATTAAAGGGATTAAAGTCAAACATCATTAATTACTGCTACTACTACGACTGTTGTTTAGACAGGGTTTGAGTATATTCTGACCCTGGATTTGAACTCACTATTTAGCTAAGGGTGAACCTTAACTTCTGATGCTCTTGAATCCACTCTAGAGTGCTTGGATTATAGGAATGTGCCATGATACCCAGATTATGTGGTGATGAGAATTGAACGCAAAGCTTTTTAGGTACAAGGTAAGTATTCTACCAATTTTGTGGTGTTTTATGCACATCAAGATAGTCTTTTTGTTGTTTGTAGTACGTGGAGAGATATATTAAAAACATTTGCTGCAGTACAGTCTACCTCTTACTCCAATGATTTTTGTTGTTGTACTACCCACTTGGTTACTGTTGTGGCTAGTTTTTAATGTCAACTTGACACAAGCTGAAGTCATCTAAGAGAAGGGAACCTCAATTGAGAAAATGCCTTCATAAGAAGGGGTTGTGGGCAAGCCTGTGGAAAAGTTTCTCAATTAGTATTTGACGTGTGAGTCCATTGTGGGTGAGGTCATCCTTGGGATTCTATAAGAAATCAAGCTGAGCCAGCCATGAGAAGTAAGCCAGAAATCAGCATCCCCTCCATGGCCTCTGCATCAGTTTCTGCCTCCAGGTCCCTGCCCTGTGTGAGTTTCCCAGCTTTCTTAGATGATGGTGAAAGATGATCTGGAAGTATAACCAAAGTAAACCCTTTCCCCTCCATTCTTCTTGGTCATGTTTCATCACAGCAACAGTAACCGTGACTAAGACAGTTCCTATATGAATTTTCTACTCCTTCTGGTCCTCTTCCCAATAAAACCAGTAAAAACAAAGAAATCAGAATGGGTCGAGGTATACAGTTAGGCTTTTAGGATAGAATCAAGGGAATTCTCATTGGAGAATTTCCACTTTCTTTGTGAAGTGAAGCACCAAGTAAGTTGACAGAAATGAGAAGTGTGAGGTTGTGAGGAAGGGAGGGAATGCCTAAAAGAGCTTTGAGGAGAACAGAAGGATCAGGAGGAAAAGCCCAGAAGTGCTCCACTGGAGGCTGCCAACAAAGAATTAGAAGTACTTGTTGCTGCTAATATGATTTTCTCCCCAGTAATGCTCTGCTAGACAAACAGAGGTGCCTCAGGCTATTTTGATAAAAAGAAAGTTGAATTAAAGGCCATCAACAAGAGAGAGGTTGAAGATGGATAAGGCAGTTAAGAGGGAAGAAAACATACTTTTGGACTGATTAAATCATGAGCACTGGAAATTTTGTTATAAACACATAACTGAGAACTGTGGTTGAGTATTTTGATGATGTGTACATGCAAAGAAGCAGATGCCACTGTGAAGAGAGACGTGCAAAGGTGTACAAATCTGCAGACCCTGACCTGGGAATATAGCTCAGAAAACAGCACATGTCTAGCATATCCCTAGCACATGCAAAGCTCTGGGTTCTATCCATAGCACTGAAAAAGAACTGAAACAAAACATAGAGTGGGAAGGGAAATAAAGCATAAACATGTAGTCAGTCACACTGAACGTGACTTCGTCTGTAACTTTCATTCACCTAATGTAACTGTCGTCTTGGAGGCTTACTGCCTCAGTCTGCTAACCTAGGTTAGTCCTGGAAGCTTCCAGTCTCCATACAATCTAATCTAACCTAGAATGTTTTGGCCTCTGAGACTTACTGCTTGCTAAGCTCACCCTTTCTAGATCTTTCTGATCTCTGGCTAGCTGGTTTAACTCAGCTGTTCCGGCTCAATACTCTCCCAGCTGACTGATTCAATCGGCTTTCTCTATTGGCCTCTGACTTTTGCTCTGTTTGGCCACAAACTCTAGTAATCTGTTCTAATCTTCTCCTCTAATCTCATCTGTTCTCATTCTCTGCCTTGTTCTCCAATTCATCTGGTCTTGACAACCTGTCGCTGTACAACTGTCCCAGTAAAACTGCCTCTTAAGTGGCTTCCTTTCTTTCTGCACTGATCCCTAAGTAGCTTCCCTTTCCTCGCCGTTCTGAGAGTTGGGCACATCCTATTGTGTCAAATCTTTCTCTGATTCATCACTTTGTCTGCCACTCAAGTAGCTATCACTTTCAAATATGAGTGCTTCCTTCTACAAACTAACTTGACGGTTTGGGATTAAAGGTGTGTACAAAGGGTGTGTCTATATTCCAGCCAGATGATTAAAGGTGTACTGAGTCACACCACAACTAGAAACAGGTTTTTGTTCCAGTAAACAGCACAATTTCAAGGTTCATAGTATGATCAAATATCCTGCAACGTGTGATGTTGAAATATGGGAGGTACAGGCACCTGCCATGGAGAACAGTTTGCCCACATGTATATATACATACATATATATGATTTTTCTTTCAGTATAAATGCCACATAAGCAAATACAGCCAGAAGTTCAGTTAAATAAAAAATTTCTTTCAAGTCAAAAATGTTCTTTAGATCTATGCTAAGGAGACAGATTTGTAAGAGCCAGAGGTAATGGATGACTCTAAGGAAACAGTATCTCCCAGACATAGGGACTGTGGGAGTCTGTACAAAGCCTGAAACGGGTCCAACAATAAGAGGAGAAAGTGATATGGGTTTATACTTCATAACCCTGACCAAGACACTATCTGCAATTAATACACACTGGAAATGAAAGAATGGGTTTATGGAAAGAATGGAGTCGAATCTCACTAGGTCTATTAACCATACTTCATACCTAATAGGCCAACAAAAATGAACTCAGTGGTATTTTTGTAGACTTTGTGTCTCACTTTACTTGTTTAGGCATTTTTTAAAATTATTGTTTTTCTTGTTTATTTCAAGCTCCATTTTTGTGGAGTGTGTGTGTGTTTCTTGTTTTGGTTTTTGTTGATTTTTTTTAAAGAAAGAAAGAAAATGAAAAAAGTTAGGTGAGGAGGGATTTGTTGGATCTGGGAGGAATTGGGGAGGAGAAAAATGTGAACAATATAACAGGAAATTTTTGCAATAAGTTAAAAAATCTCTCTTTAAAGTTACAACTTCTGTTCTTTGGGGTAGGGAGCTCTGCTCTGAGTACTTTTAGACACTAAAGGTAAGAGTTGGATATGCTGGTGCATGTTTATAAGCCTAGTACTTGTGAGGCTGAGGCAGTTGGACATCAAAGCCTGGGATACAGGGTTAGACCTCACTGCCATAGTATTGGAAAAGAGAAAACAGTGTACTGCCTCAGAACGGATTCATACTTTATGGCTGTACAATTCTGTAGATAAGGCACAAAGGCAGTGGACTGTGCTACATTCCCACTGCATTCTGTGGGAAGATGTCTACCTTACGTTCTCTCACCACTGAAAAGGGGATTGCATGTGCTATGAGCAGCCACTCCTTGCCTCCCACAAGATATGCAAAAGATTAAGTTTCTTATAATCCTAGCACCTAGTATTGTGGCTTTTATATAAAACATTTGTAAGTAATGTTTATAGAAAAGAAGAAGGAAGAGAGGACCATGTGTAGACTGAAAGAAACACAAAAAATTATAAATATTTTTATACAAAAAGAAGTAGACACAAAGTTTGCATTTGCCACCCCTTTTAAAGTAGGAATTTCTAGGTAACAGTTGAGTGAATCAACAGCCAAGTATCATTTTCTCTTTTGAAATGAGAAAACAATTCTATAAGGAAAGCAAGTGCAATCTGAGGCATCAAGGAGACCCCCACTGCTTGATAGATTTATGTACTTGGAACAGAACAGACTTTGACTGCCAAAGTTAATCACACACACACACACACACACACACAGAGAGAGAGAGAGAGAGAGAGAGAGAGAGAGAGAGAGAGAGAGAGAGAGAGAGAGAGAGAGAGAGTGTCATTTAGGTTGTTTGCTATCTCCATGTAGAAAATACTGTTTCTGTAATTCTGTTTGCTATAACTGTCTTATCTATGACCCTCTCCTTATACCCACACATAACTCTGTACTCCTTACAGGCCTCTCCTATCTCTGTATATTCAGTAAACCATATAGTAGAAATACTTAATGAGTAAACTAATTATGAAAGCTAGACTCTATAGTCCTAGTGTTTAGTATAGGTAGGTCAAATATAGACATGTTTACTTTAAAATTAATATATGCCTAGCAACAAATTGTTTCCCAGTCAAAACTAAAGGTTAAATAACATATCACCTCTTAAGCAATAATATTGTATGCAATGTGTGTGTGTGTGTTGTGGAGAGGCAGTATGAAAGAAACTTCTATAGCTTCATCTGTTGTTACATGGGTGAGATGTTGATTCACGCAAAATTGAGCTGTACCATTCTAGTTTCTTTATGTATCACAAGCTTTTAAAAAGAGGCTTGAATGGGCCCCACCCTCCAAGTCTCTTGAGCCCAAACAACAGCAGCTCTTTTAGATACTCAGCATTTCAGAGATGAAAAATACACTGGAGATAATCTACCACAATCTCCCTTTCAAGATAAGGCCATGATGACACACCAGAGGAATACGTGTAGATTCATGTTCATTGCTGCACTATTATACAAGTCAGGAAATGGAACCAGCTTAGATGTCCATCAACAGATGAACAGATAGAGAAAATGTGCTAATACATATACACAATGGAATTTCTTGAATGGCAAAGAACTATGAAATCATGACATCTGCAGGAAGACAGAATCAGTTATAAATTATATTATCTCAAAGCCAAATATCACGTTGTTCTTAATATGTAGAATCTAGAGTTGTAAGTATGTGTGTGTCTGTATTTGTGTGTGTGTGTATGCGCGCGCGTGTGCATGTGCGCGAGCGTGGCTGCGCACACACGTCAAAAAGGGTGGGAAGCAGAGTAGTGGAAAACTGATAAGAACACAAGCAGGAGCTGGTACTAATTTAGTGACCATGATGACAGGGAACTAAAGAGAAGAAAGTATAATGACACATTTGTATTAAAAAGTCACCATGAAACATAGAAACAGTAAGTAACAGTGAAACAAAACAAGGTACCAGCAGCCTAGAGGGCTGAATGGTTTGCATAGCATTCCAGGTCTAGAGTCTATGATCTGGAAATCACACATAGTTTGTCCTTTTCTTAATTTCAAGTTTGTTTTTTGAAGGATCTATTTTGTAGTAACTATACAACCACTGAACATAAGCTACTTTTATTTATTGCCAAAACCCAACTTTTAATTATAGGTTTCATGGCTTCAAATATCACATGTACATAAATCAAAGTTGATTCTGAACTCTCTCATGGACCACCATACAGCTCAAATTTCATCTTAATATTAGAGAAACGAACTTAATGTATCATGTTTAAAATATCATGTAGCAACAAAGGATGTGAATATATCACCGTAACAAAAGTATGGCTTTCCGGCCTTCTGTGTCATTGAGATTAGCACTAAAAGTATTAACACGTATAGGTAGGAAAAAGAAAGGCAATAAGTTAACCCACCAATGGAAGTAAACACCTTGAGTTTTGCTTTATTGGCCCACAGCTTCTCTAACCTCTAGAACAATGTAGCCAATACAACTTCCTGCAGTGAGAGGTGTTCTGTTGTCATATGCACTACTTTGGTGGTGAATCAGCTGTGCTCAGCGAGGCAAACCGTCTGCATTTTAATCATTTTGAATTTAAATGATCGCAGGTAGTATTGACAGCTGAGCTCCAGGGCTAGACTGCTCAGGTGCTCTATGGGTTGCAAATACACTGGGACACAAATATCCTGGAGTGTGTTCAAGAAAAGAGCCATCTTTGATTTCCTCGAACTAAGAAATCCACCTGTCTCTGCCTCCCAAGTGCTGGGATTAAAGGCGTGCACCACCACTGCCCAGCTTGAATATATTTTTAATGATTTATTTATAGTTATTTTAGGAGAACTGGTGTTTTACTTGCATGTTTCTCTGTGTGAGAGTGTCAGATCCCCCAGAGTTGGAGTTACAGACAGTTGTGAGCTGCCATGTGTGTGCTGGGAACTGAACTAGGGTCCAGTTAGAAGAACAGTTAGTTTTAAGATCACACTGAGTTCTTGCTTGGTCTCCCACACCCACATCTCCCTAGCTTCATCTTCTCTTTCAGACTTTTCTTGGAAATCCTAGAGCACTTATTTTTCTCATCAACTAAAGCACGTTACCCACACTTAATTCTGTATTAGAGTTCTTTCCTCTGAATCTCCCAAATGATAAACAAAACCCCTGGAATATAATTTAACTGTTCTTGCTTAATATTATTAATCATGGAACAATACTATTAGAAACTTGGATGCTTTCTAAAATATGGTATTTCCATGCTAAAAATGTGATTCTGTAGTATTTTTTGGTTCATGTGTCTGTGTGGTAAGCATCATGAGTATACACACGTGAGTGTGTGTGGTTGATTGGTTGGCTGTGTGTGAGTGTGCACATGCACGCTGGTAAGGAGGCAGCAGGCTGATGTTGGGAATTAAACCCAGCACTAGTACATGCAGACAGCTTCTAGTCAGCTTCTGGGGAAAGCTGTCTGAGGCTTCTGAGGCTGCCACCACCTACCTGGCATTTACGTAGGTTCTGGGGTCAGGCCTCGGCATCTCTTGCTTGTACAACAAATGCTGCAAAGGTTGAGCTATCTTCCCAGAACAGATTTTATAGCTTTCTTCATTGAGTCATTACCTTTCTTGCTAGAGATACACATGAGGAAAATATTGCATTCAAAAAGAAACTGGGGGACTCATCAATACAAAATCTGACCGCTACCATCAGCTGCTACAGACAGACAGAGTCACATAACCATTCTCCTTCAACCTGATAATACATTACTCTTTATGTTTGAAATATACTTTAATGAATCATATCAAGTATCATGATTTTGTTCTAATGGTAGAATTCAGGCTGGAGACGACTCAGCCATTCAGAGCATTTACTGCTCTTGCAGAGGGAACTGGTTTGCTTCCCAACACTGGCACAGTGGCTCACGCTAACTCAGTTATATAACGGCCAGATGATCTGATGCTCTTCTGACCGCCACAGGCACCTGCACATACATGGCACAAACACATCACATATACACACATACACATGAAATAAATGCATAATGGTACAATTCATTTGTGAACATTTCATTTTCAGTTTTTGTTTCAATAGGTTAAATAAAATGGGCTTATAAGTTTATTTTGTTTTGCTTTTATGTTACCTCAGAATTTTCTACCTTTTCAGTACTCTGGAGTAGTATCATTAACTATGAGTTAAGAATTGATGTGAGACCCCACCTGGGTTGATCCATTTCTGAACTTGGTAGTAACCAGATTAGTGGACACTCTCGCTCCCCTTCATAATATTCCCAGGCTAACTGCACCCCTGTTTTATTTACAAGCTATACTTCACTATCAGTTTCAAGTTTGTTGGTACAAACACACACACACACACACACACACACACACACACACACACACACACAGAGCACTAAATTTCCGATACTTTATTCCTGTTCGGTTTTCCCCCCATCTGCTTCCCTAGGCAGCCCAAGCTGGCCTGAGCCTCTGACGCTGGCTTGCAGGCAGGCTGCAGCCACGGCTCACTCTCCTTTTTTCAGATGGGGAATGCATATCTTTATTTTTGTCTTTCTTGTGTAGTAATGAAAAAAAAAATTAGGGCCAAAGATTTTTCTCTAGTACAATTTTAAATATGCTTTGAGAACTCTGACATAAAATACTCTTGTTTTCAATGTTTTCCTTTTTAAATTCTTTAAGCCAAAAGATATATTTAACTGTCAAGAAAGTTTAGTTCCCTTCACTCTGTCTGCTTTACTAGGTTATGATAAAAATAGGAACTATAAAACTACTTGTACCTAAAAATGTACTTGTTTCCTATGTGAGCAAGTATATACACAGTAGTCTTGCAAATTTTCCATTGATGTTTAAAAATAACAGTCTCTGGTTAGGCTTTCTTCATAGCAGCTGTACCAAAACATTGATAAAATTAGTTCTTCTAGGCCTCTTTTATTTTATCTATCCCATCTACACCAGTTCTTATAGAAGCAAATTACACTTCTCTAGCTTACTGTGTTACACTAAGCTCTCAACATTACTCTATAAGCATTATGCCATTCATTATGTAAAGGTTCCTGTCTATAACATCATGTTTTGCCATAATACATTTTGCTATTCTGTTATATGGATTTAATTTTAAATTTCACCTATTTTGTATTAATATTACCTTGCTGCCATTATTTTCCATAATTCTTTTTCCTATTTTTCAATTTTTGCACTAAGCACTTATTGCTTCCTTGGGAATGAAAGAAGTATGTAGAACTCTCTACATCAGCAAGACAGCTGAATATAGTGTAGCTGTGCTGCAGATGGTCCGGTGGATAAGGGTTTTCTGTATAAGCACTGAGTTTGAAGACCCAGCGACCACTTAAAAGATGACACAGGAGGTGGTGGCACATGCCTTTAAGCCTAGCATTTGGGAAGCAGAGGCAGGTGGATCTCTGTGAGTTTGAGGACAGCCTGGTCTACAGAGCAAGTTCAAGGACAGCCAAGGCTACACAAAGAAACCTGATTTTGAGGGTAGGGTGGGAGGGAAGCTGACTGTGAATGTCCCTTAACCCCAGTAAAGAAAGGCAGAAATTCAGTTGGGGCTTGCTGACCAAAAGTCTAGCTCTAGGTTTAGTCAAAGACTAAAGAAGTTGACTATGCAGTTATTGTAATAAATGAAGAATCTTCTATCTGAAGATCATATATTAAGGAAGAAAAGTTTTTGTTTTTCTTATTTCGCATAGCAATGGAACCACTGTGTGTTACTAGGAAGAAATAGCATTTGCTGTTTTAGTCAGCTGATTGAAAATAAGAACTATAAAAAGGCAAGTTATTGCAGTGCAGGTTCAAAACCAAGATTTTCCAAATAAACAAGACAATTTGTTTGCTTTTTAAAGGTAGATGGGTATATACTGCCATCCTGTGGTTGAAACACACTAAGACCATATTTGGATCTGTTGACAACTGACAATATTCTAAAACTTCATGTTTTCTTTAGATTCTGGTTATGTTTTTAGAAGTTCTGCTTCTAGTATTTTCTTTCATATATAATGGTGAAAAAAGTCATTCATTCATTCATTCATTCATTCATTCATTCATTCATCCATCCATTCATTCATTCATTCATGTATGTCAGTAAATGCCAAATGGGAAAATTAGTTTGTTATGAAACTGAGACTCTTCCTAGGGTAAGAGATCTCGAGGCCAAAAATAATTTTCCCATGCTTGACAACACATAGAGTG
Source organism: Grammomys surdaster (assembly GCF_004785775.1). Classification (NCBI taxonomy): domain Eukaryota; kingdom Metazoa; phylum Chordata; class Mammalia; order Rodentia; family Muridae; genus Grammomys; species Grammomys surdaster. The sequence goes on from NW_021620932.1 coordinate 1,657,810, forward strand.
TTTTCCTGACTTGTGTCTATCATTCTGGTCAAGGTAATGGCCAAACAAGCTCCCATCTGATCAGTCCTACTACACAGTCAAGGAAGAGACCCAAGAAAAGGATGAAAGCCAGACAGATGCCAGGAAGCACATCACTGCATGGAAGAGAAGAGCACTTGTGTGGGTTTCCCAGGCCTGCTGGTTTGTTTCACTGTTGTTTAAAATGAGGGCCAGCCCATTCTCTGTCATGCTGTATACATAAAGGTGGAGTTCAAAGTCCTCAGTCTTTCTACCTTGGACAGTCAGAAGACAACTGCAGCTGCAGGAGAGGGAGGAAGGAATTCCAGAGGCAGCCAGAGAAGGGAAACTAAACTCTATGGGTTATCTTTGCTCAGGTTGCTAGCCCCCTGATCAACACATATACGAGGATAGACTCTCTATAGATCATAAAGGTCAAAATATCAGAATTAAAATTTGTACTGCTATCAAATAGACATAGGCACAGTGAATCTAATCTCCTAAAATAAAAACATCAGTACTGTCCAGAGGGAAGTTAACACATAGCTTGCTCATCATGATAGGACCTAATTGTACTCTTTGATATATTAAAAAAATCAAAATTAATTGAAGAAATAGGAATATGTGACATATGCTTAAAGGGAAAGATAAGCAATAGAGACACACTGAGATGACCTATGCATTGAAATTAGTGGCAGGATTTTAGGCAATTATTAAACTATCTCTAAGGCATAAAACATGACATACTTATAATAAATGGCCCAGAAATAAAAGATTTAATGAACAATGAAATGAAAATACATTAAACAAACAAATAAACAAGAAACAAGGAAAAACAAAACATGCTTAAGGATTTCCCTAAAAGAAAAAAGAATGTATGTACATACAAATCCGGGTGCAAATACTGTAGCAGCCTTATTTATTAGTCTCTAAAATGGAAGCATATCAAATGCCCATCAGTTAACACATGTAGGGATATACACAAAGGAACAGTCTTTAGCAGAAGATGAAGAAACTACTAATGCCCAAAGAAGAGAGCCTAGAATGTTCTCATAAGATACAGTTGAGAGACAGATATGTATAAGACAAACATCAGTGTCAATGGTAGAAATTATGCCCTACATATGCTGGTATTTACTATAAATACCAGTTTTTTAAGTTACTGTTACTGTTAGGGGTGTGACTGTGTTAGGAGGTATATACATTGCTCTGGGTTGGTTCTCCTGGGAGGTAATGGGAATCTTTAAGGGTCTCTCATAGGAGGATTCTCACATTCTCATAGGGGATTGTGAGATCTGGCTCTCCTCCCCTCTCTACTTATGAACTGAGCTGTTTTACTCTGCTATGCACTCCCAACCATAGTAAGCAGTCTTAATCCAGGCCCCTACACAACAGGGCCATTCAACCATGGACTGAAACCTCCAAAACTGTGGGCTAAAACCAAAGCATTTCTGTTTGTAATTTGATTATATCAAGTATTCATTATAGCAATGGAAGTTAGCTAATAGTATGTATGCTTTAAAATTTCTATAATAAGGGTGAAGATTCTATAATTTCTAGGGCTGATGGTAAATTCTGCACATGCTAATTTAGACACATAAACTGACAGCTTACATAAAAATCTGAAGTTGCTCAACTACCTCACTAGGTATGTCCTGCTACACACTCAGACAAACCTTGCCAGAGCAAGCTTTAAATTATGATTTATTCTTCTTTATCAATGCAATAAATTAAGATATTTAATATTAAACAACATTAGACTGAACATTCTGTAGGAATGTTTATATTTTCCTTGCAATCCTTTTCTTTCCTATGTTTTTATTTTTATCCTTCAACTCCTGAAGAGAAAAGCAGTTCTCTCAGAAATCAAGGTATCAATTCTTAAAAGTCTGTCAAATATTGTTAAGACATTTAATCTATCCAGATGTTCACTATAGATGAATAAGTAAATGTGGTGTATGCATATAATATTAAGGATGGCCTTGTCTGCCATCAATGGGAGGAGAGGCCCTTGGTCCTGTGAAGGCTGGATGCCGCAGTGTAGGGGAATGCTAGGGCGGGGAGGCAGGAATGGGTGGGTGAGTGGGTGAGTGGGTGGGTGGGTGGGTGGGTGGGGGAGCACCTTCATAGAAGAAGGGGGAGAGTGATGGGATGGGGGTTTGCTGAGGGGAAACCTGGAAAGGGGATAACATTTGAAATATAAACAAATAAAATATCCAAAAAAAAGAATCTTCAAAAAGTAGGACATTGTATTAAAATATGGATGAATCTTAATATTTACACTAAGTGAAATAAATGTTAACCCTCCATGATTCCATTCATATAAAGTATCTAAAGTAGTCAAAACCATAGAAACAAAGTAGAAAAGTGGTTCTCATGGGCCAGGGAGAGGGAAGGGGTTTGGAGCTTCAGTGTTTCAGGGCAGATAATAAATTCTGGAGGTATGACTGAATACTTCAGAAGAGCATGCTGGGTCAATGGGAAATGTATCTTTACTACAATTTTTAAAAGGTGTTAAATTTCAGTACAAAAATTTGGAACATTATTGCCTGTTGAAAATTTATATATTTAGTTCTGTATTTTTATACACATATGTAAGAGGTTATCACTTATGTGAAATAGCACATGCACATTTGAAAAGCTGGTGGCGCTCCCCAGAGGCAGATACCTACTAGTCACTGACTCCAATTCTTATATCTTACAGAAGCTCACACAAGGCTTGGTTCTTTAGTTCACAGTTCCTGGGGTCTCCAGATTCCCATAGGCCACTGAGTAGCCCTCTTTAAGTCTGCTCTACACTCATTGCTCCAAAAAATGAATGATGAGATTACACATGAATTTAAGTTTTGTGCTTGCCAGTGGCATATCTTAAAATTCTTAGGCCACATAGTCACTGACTGCACTTCTCAGAATTCACATTTTATCAAAGTTTTAAATTATAGTGATTAATAAGATCCACATCATTCCCTTTAAAACACCCAACATTAAGTATGTGTAAGCTGATTTACTGTAAACTATTGCATGAAGAGACTGTTCAAATAACGTACTATAATAATGTGGGTCATACCTTAGTAAGAGCTTGGTAAGTTTATTATAGGGCAGCCACTAACAGTACAACCTGCCCCAAGATTTAACAGAGCAATGTTAAATCTGTTGAACAGAGCAGCCCCTCCCCTTCCAGACATCAGCCTCAGTGAGGCCCTGGTTTCACTGATGCACTTTCATGTTCACTACAAAAGAAAACACTTCTTCTCCTGTTCTATGGTACATAGGAATACAATTTTAAGCTGAAGGAAACTTCTTAACAAAAGTAGACAAGCAGTAAGACCTCTGACTTGTACCCTCTGTCTAGGAACAGACATTAGAAGTTCTCTCACCAACACCACCCAGCAGGCCACATAACCCAAGGAGGTTACTCTCTGCCTTTTTCCTCTCTTCCTTTGAAGATGCTCAGGTTGGGGTGTGTGGCCCTATATCTAGATAGAAGAAATGTTAGAAAGAGAAACCCAGAATCTGATCCAACAGGCTGGGCCAGGTGTCCCCCAACTTGCTCCACCCCCTGCCCACATCCTGTCATTAAATCACTCTCGTCCTCGAATGCTCACACATGACAGTCCACACATACAGCTTCCTACCGGCCTGCATTCCTGAAGGCTCCTGCGTCCATCAAACTGATGTGAGACAAGTCTGCCATGCTCTTCTTTGTTAACCTGTCTTTTCGTTAGAGAGGGGGACAGCCTTTTTAATAGATGGTAAAAAGCTGGTTGTTTCTCCCGAATCATTTAGGAAAGAAAACTATATTTGTCTCAAAAATTAAAACAGAACATTTATTTTAGTGGTGGTCAAGAAATTTTATGTGATTGTCATCTCTAGAAAAGTAAGACATTTTTGCTATATGTATTTGATAGGCAATTTTGTGTTTTCACTACATATCTTTGTCAACCAATGTTAAACAAATATATTACCCACATACTAAGCAGGAAAAGAATATGACCAAAGCACCAAACAGAACATTTAAAGCAACAGAAGAAAAAAAAAATCAGACACATCCAACTGAAAAAACTGATCACTCTATATAGTATTTTTAGTAAACTACGATGACGACTAGTTAAGTACTAAAAATAATGGTTCTCATTAATAATTAAATCCTAGTAACCTACCATCTCCAGCTGATTCTTCAAAAATGCAGATTTTAACACCCTCCCTTAAAGATGATAATATTCTTTATAGTCCTTAGACTATTAGATTGGCCTGTGGGACATTTTTTGAGAATCACTGTAGGAGATTCTAGTCTACTGTGCAGTGCCATCTCTAGGCAGGTGAGTCTGGCCTACATATGAAAGATAGTTGACTATGAGTCTGAAAGCAAGGAGCAGTACTCCTCCATAGTGTCTACTTCAGTCCCTGCCTCCAGGTTCTCACAAGCTCCTGCCCTGGTTTCCTGAGGTGATGAACTACTGTAAAGTATAGGATAAAATGAACCCTTTCCTCCCCAAGTTGCTTTAGAGAGCAAGTGAGGACAGATATAAGTGATCTTGCTTTACTAATACAATTATTGCTATTGGACAGGAAGTATTTTTAAACATGCTCAACATCCTTAGTGGTCTGGAAAATGCAAACTAAACCTCCTTTGAGATTCCATAGTACCCTGAGTTAGAAATGGGCAGCATCAAGAAAACAAGCAGCACCCAATGCTGGTGAGATGTAGAGAACACGAGCCCACAGTCACTGTTTTGGGAAGGCAGACTGGTACAGGCACGTTGGAAACCAGTGTGGATGCGTTGGAAAAAGCTGAAAATAGACTTCCACATTCCCTAGTACTACACCTACACCAATACTGAAAGAACTCTATAGCCTACCGTAGACAGACTTTCACATACAACTGTGTTAATGATCTAGTCACCATAACAAGGAAATGGGATCACCCTAGATATCTATCAATCGATGATAAGTTAAAAAAATGCACAACATATATAATTATGAAATTTTTTGTTCCTGTTTTAAGAGAAATAAAATTTATAGGGAAGTGAATACTTTCTCTCATGTGCAAATTCTAGCCTGTAACTTACATATGTGCGCTCACACGGGTGTGAGAGTGGAAGGCAAGGACAGTAGAAAGGGGCCCGTGGGATACATGGGGCAGCAGAAGGAACACAACAGGAAAAGAGAGGGGAGAATTAAAGGAGTCCAAGCGCTATAGACATTTAAGGGGGAGTGGCCAGGGACATGGAGAGAACTGACAATGAATGATACAAGAACATGACATAAGGCAATCAAATACTTGATAAATTCATCAAAAAATTAAAAACAACATAATGACTTTGATTGGAGGTATCCTGTGTGGATGGAGAAAGCTATGCCAAGAAGCCACTAGTTACTGAACAGGAATCCCAGTGCTACCTCCCAAACTTGCTGGCCACCAAATGCCAAAACAATCCAGGCAACTGCCTCTGCTGTTGCTGTCCTCCTGAACCCAGTAAGACCATATACTGAAGATTCCTCAATGCTTATGCAGCAGGACACAGAGATCAGAGAGGGGCTGGGCTGGACCCTCCGTCCTGCTCACAGTGCCAAAAGTATAGCACTGAAATATAAATTGATATAATGACTTACTTCTGGGTAACAGATCATTGAAAAACCTGCACTTTATATAGGATATCACATAAATACTTGTATGATACTTTGTGAAGACAATGTTTTACTTTCTAATATAAACATGGGTGATTCAATACTAGTGTTTTTTCTTCAGTTGAAAATGAAGCCTATTAAAATTTCAGCTCTATGAGGGCAGATATTGTCTCCTGTTGTTGACACACAGAACATCATCATACATATTAATGACATACAGGGAAACATATCAGCACACATGTTCAGAAGAATTAAGAGTCAATTGCATTTGATGAGGAACGGCTGATATAATGACAGTTGCTTCCTTTCATACCACAGATAAAGCTAACCTATAAGAAACGGCTGCTGTAGACTATTCTTGTAAACTTGTTTTCATTCTAGTTTGATGAATTCTTTGGAGAAAATAGCTATCCCTTTTTTAAAAAAAGCTGTTAGAGAGGAAAATAAATCAATCCACCATCATTTCTTATTTAGTCAACGTAAGTACACGATGGTATTCTGGGATATTTGGTCAAAGTTATAATCAAACCAATGACCAGTGTACCCTTTCACAAGTGAAGAGTTCTAAGCACGATAGCCTTAGATGATAAGGGTTCTTCCAAGAACACAGGAGGTGCTATTAATACTTACACATCAGCAATAATGAGGACTGTCCTGGCAACTTATGAGTCTGGAACTTATGAGTCAACAAGAAAGGCAACTGCATTCTTTTTTGTTCTACTAATGGCACCCGTCAGAGAGCCCTCACATATCTTGGCCTACATTGTACATCTGAAAGCTGGAGAAATAATCTCTTGTGTGCATATTTATTCCACAAGAACATTCAGATATGGTTCATTTTATGATGTCAAGAGCATTTGGTTATGAATATGTTACAATAACAAATGGATTTGAGGTTAAACCATAGTTACCATGGTAATTTTTAGGATGAAGACCTCCAGTTGGCCTCCTGCTTCTGACTCTCTATGTGCTGAGCAGTCAGTACCCCTGGTCTCATTTTCTGTCCCTTTCCTGTCCCTTGCACAAACGGTAAGACACTTCTAAGGAAAAGCTGCAATGTCTTTCCAAGAGTAGTAGAAACAGTACAAACCTCCGTCAGTTGTTTCAGTTGGCCTTTATTTGTACTTAATTCTTCAGACAGTTCATTCTTCTTCACTTGTAGTTCATAGATTTCCTTTCTTAATGGATTTACTAGCTCATAGAACCGAATCTTAAAAAAAAAAAAGTAAAATAAGCAACCCTGAATCCAAACTAGAATTAAGCATTGCCACTCGCATGCAGCAGGCTGTCCTGCATGGTTTCACTTTCTGCCATTTACTGACTCTGATTCAACTGTGGTAAAAATATTAACTGGGAGTTTTTGGAAATGTTTCAAATAATTTTACTAAGATATCCTGCTATAATTGTTTTTGGTCACCTTTTTGTAATGACTTAAATAATCTCCACCATAGATATACATATATAGGAAACAGAATACGCTGCCATACACTCAGCACTACCCACTAGCAGACTTGGAATGCATTCTCCACAGATCTATCATAATAAATCTAATTAAATTTATATATCAAAATGCCCCGCAACCTTAACTGAACTCCCTATCCTTCACCCCATTTGTCTTCTCTGAAGCACTTGTAATACATCCCCCACACTCCACTGTTAGGCTGCTGTTTGTTTGATTCTACACCTAAGTAAGAGCTATGAGGCCAGGGATTTTGATCTGGCTTATATACTGCTCTGTCAACCTAAATATCACTTTGATTAAGACAAATAAATTTCATTCTTTGCTCTCATCCCAGGCTCTTGGCAGCCTCCCACTGCGTTGCTGCCCTGCGGTTGTTAGGGGTCTTGAGAATGAATCACAATGATAGGAGAACTGTTTCCACTCAATCCAGACCTCTCCTTACTCTTCATTTTCCTGTTATAACCCAAGTATCCCACCCTACAAGGTTCTAAGAACCAAGAAGCCATCAATAAGGCAAGAACAAGCAATTAGGAATTACTTATTACATAGGCATATAACCCAAAAGTCCTTAATACATGACTTCACTGAAGAAAGTAGGAGGCAAGTATTAAAGTTGGTCCTTTAGGGAGAGAAATCTATATCAGTCAATTAGTTAGAATAATATTTCATACAAACGTATATAAGAATAGTAAATCAGAAAGCAAAAATGCATATACTTTATATCTATATGAATGAAGCTTCAGTGACAGCACTTCAAATTTCTTTTACACAGTATATGTTGGGCAAAAAAACTGTAACTCACCCATTTAAATCAAAAGTTGGACAAAAAGCTATCATATGATTTTCTTCAAGTCATTGATCCAGAAACCTTGGTCCACTGAGAACCAAGAACAATTACCATTTCAGCAAGACAGTAGGTAGTATTCTGCATTTACAAAGACTCAGTGAGCACTGTGCTACGCATTTAACATGTTTTACCTACTGTCAGTCTTTACAACAGAGAAATATATTACTAGCTTTTATAAATGAGGAAAAAAAGAAGGCTCCCAGGGTAAAATCATACCTAACATAAAAAAGCAAGAGCTGTCAGTGCAGGCTTTGGGCATTTCTGGCTCTTGCCTTTTTCAGTGCTCTCAATTCTTTTAGGGAATTCACAAAATAAAAAGTATTTTCACAGTAATAGTAAGTGTTATCTTGTCCAACTTAGTTCTCACTTTCTCATTCTCTATATGATATATGATGATGACACTGGGACTTTTAAAGCAAATAGATATTGAATCTAATTTTGTATTTATATTTATTTGTCTTTAGAGGAGGTCTTGTTTCACTACTGAGGCTGGCCTCCTTGAACCTTTGGGTTCAAGAGATCCTCCTGCCTCAGCCTTTCCAGTAGCTGGGACAAGCACTGCTAGAGCACCAGCACACCCAGCACTTCTTGTGCTTAATCTGTTTCCTTAAGGTTTAATTTCAAGTATTGCAAGTGCTGATGGATATGCCCATACAAACAAAAGCTCTGTAGTCTCGAAGCGGTTGCTGATACCGAACGGACTTGAGACTCATGCCAAAGAGTAAGCCCAAGTACAAGTTTCTTTAGGAAAACTAGATTCAGAACTAATCTATACCAAGACTCTGCTCCATTGTTACCCCCTAATAATCATAAACACCCCACTCTTTCCCACGAGCCCTAATTAATTCCAGACAATACTAATGTGACTCATTCTAATAGTTTTCCTTTGGAAACTGTTATAAACCACTATAAAATAACTCGTTTTGCAGATTATGGAGTCACTGAAATTTTGAGCTTAAATATACTCTCCAGTTTTTAAGGTTAAAAAATATTATCACTTGGGCATTTCAAAAGCAATATTCTTTGGGTAAGGTGAGTCTAAACTTGTCCCTGGATGACCCAGAAATGGAGAGTCAGAGTAAGACAAACAGGACTACCCCAAAGAGAGAAAGGGGTTGGAAATCCACAAAAGAAATAAAAGAATACTTGAACAGTACAGAGAAAAAGACATGGACTGCGAAGAAGTGAGGTGAGAGGCTGCGGAGACAGCAGTTGGTCACGTGTCTGCCAGAATCAGGACAACTTGAGTTCAATGCCCAAATCCCACAGAAGAAAGCCAGTGGTGGTGGCATATGGTTAGAATCCCAGTGCTGGGAAGGTGGGGCAGGCAAATCCCTCGGCTTCATTGTCCTAATTAATTGGCAAGCTCCAGGTCATTGAGACTGTTTCAAAAATGAATGAATGAATGAATGAACGAATGAATAATAAGGTTATGCCTGAGTACCACCGAAGACAGTCCTGTGGCCTCTACTGCATGCATAGCCATGTGCACATACACCAGCACACACATATACTGCATGCACAGCC
>NW_021620932.1:1667280-1711612 GCF_004785775.1 Grammomys surdaster
AGCACACATGTATACTGCATGCACACCCATGTGCACATACACCAGCACACATGTATACTGCATGCACAGCCATGTGCACATATACCAGCACACATATATAACACACGTAAGCTAAGTATAGCTTCACCCTAACAGCTGTCTAGTAGGAGAGGGTGGGTGACCAGAAGTGGCTTCCAAAAGGTACACCAAATAAATGTCAGCAGTCGTATCCCCAGGATAAGCCCAAAGCCCTCAAGAACCTAAAGTCGAACTAAGGGATTTAGTGGGATACTCGTTCCTACAGTGGACCCTACAGCAGTGGCGAGAAAACTCTGTTGTCTTTCTATATGACTTTGTGGGCGGCAAGTAACAGTCATCTTGAGACAGGACCCACTGTTACAAACTGAACTACCCTAGGGACCTAGGAACTTCAAAAGCCAACTGGCCAGGGAGGCTCAGTTTAGTCAGCCACAACACCAGGATGAGGAAAAGCCCACGAGGGCGGGCAGTAGTGGACAGCAAGGTGAGTGGACGCTGATTACAGGAAAGTATAGGCAGCCAGAGGCTTGGTTCAGACAGAGAAGTGTACAGAGAAATTCAGTCTTGCCCTCAATAGCTAGGACCTATCTCGACTAAGAAGAGTCTCAGAGTTAGCAGCTCTGGGTCTGATGTCAGTGGATACATCACTCAACTGCAGAAGCCACTGATGTCACTACTACAGAGCCCAAGAACTCTGAAGGTCCAGAAGTGAAGCTGATACCCAGAGCTGTATCCCTCCAACAGGATCAAATGCCACAGGTCAGGCAAGTACAAAGACAGGTTCTCTAGCTCTGCAGACCTGCTGTGGCCACACTACTAACACCCTTGGGAGACACCTACCACACCAGAAGGTAGGATTGGCTGTATCTAGCGAGACTGAGAGAAACTGCCTCCCAAAAAGTACAAAGTATGGCCAGGAGGGGCCTATGTCTTACAAAGAAAATCTACCAAGTAAAGGAAGGAGACACCTGGCATGTGTCCAGTAGAGTGTCCTGATAAGCATTGGCCACAGGAAAGCAGAGTCCACATGAGGAAGGAACTGTGTCTCCACAGATGACTTGGCATTCTCCGACTTCTGAGGGCCCAGCAGGTAGCTGCTCCAACATGTCGCCTTTTTGTTGTTGGCTTGTTTGTTTTTGATTTTTTGAAAAAGGGTTTCTCTGTGTAGCCCTGGCTGTCCTGGAACTCACTCTTTAGATCAGACTGGACTTGAACTCAGAGATCTGCCTGCCTCTGTCTCCCAAGTGCCAGGATTAAAGGCATGTGCCACCACCGCCCGGCTTCTTTTTTGTTTAATCTTTTGTACTATTGTGATTTCCCCTCCCCTTTTTGGTGCAACTTTTACGTTGTTTGTTTTTTGTTTTACAGCACTAAAAATTCTTTTTTTTTTTTTTTTTTTTTTTTTGGTTTTTCGAGATAGGGTTTCTTTGTGTAGCCTTGGCTGTCCTGGAACTCACTCTGTAGACCAGGCTGCCCTGAATACAGAAATCCACCTGCCTCTGCCTCCCAAGTGCTGGGATTAAAGGCGTGCGACACCACTGCCCAGCTAAAAATTATTATTTATTTATTTATTTATTTTTGGTTTTTCGAGACAGGGTTTCTCTTTATAGCCCGGGCTGTCCTGGAACTCACTCTGTAGACCAGGCTGGCCTCGAACTCAGAAATCCACCTGCCTCTGCCTACCAAGTGCTGGGATTAAAGGCGTGCGCCACCACTGCCCGGCTAAAAATTATTTTTGAATTCTACAAATATGTATCTAATTTTTTTATATATTTTTCATTAGACCAAATATATGTAATTTTTTTCTCTAAGGTTTTTCGCCAAGTTTTCTCCATATCTCTTTTTATTTTCATGCTAAACTGACTACACATTGCTTAAAATATTTGTATCTATTTCTATCCCCTTATACTTATCTAATTTTTAAAATTTCTTCATAACTGAGAAATCTTTTTTCTACTCTAACCTCTTACTTGTTTCGCCTATAAGTGTCCTCCATTTTTTCCTTTCTTTTATTTAAGTGTGCTTATCCTACATGCATCTATCTCCTTTCCCTACCTCCTTCCTTTATCCAGCCAGACTCAGAGAGACAAATATGTTTTCTCTCCTATGTGTAACCCAATTTAAAATTAAATGTGTGTAACTCCAAACCTAGAAGGGGGTGGTGAGGGTAACTGCTCACATGTAAAAGGAAGCGGAAGAGAACTACTTATGGGAGGGGGACCAGCTTGAAGGAGGTCAGGAGGCAGGGGAGTCTCAGGGAGAGGAGGATGAGCAACAGTAACACATAAACGCACCAAAAGGTAATGACTTACTTCGTATACTAACTTAAAACATAAACATGACAAACAAATATGTAAAGAATGCCTCTATAAAAATGCCAAGCTAATTTCGGTCTGAGATTAGATGGAGCTTTGTTCTTTGTTTACTGTTTTTGTTTTTCTGAGACAGGGATGGCTTCCGACTCACTCCGTAGACCCTATCTCCATATCTTGAGGACTGAGATGGCAGTATGTGTTCCTAGCCTGAGCTTTGGAGTTTTGTCCAGATGATGCACGACACTTACAGATACGTATTCAGGAATAGAAAGTTGATCTTCAGGAAAGGATTTTAGCTTCCCATACTGCTCTTCTGTCAGCTCGAAGTCCCGCAGATTGCGACGGACATCCCCAGCCTTCTCTCTGAGCTGATGATTTGTCTCTTCCAGTTGCTTTTGTCTCAACAAAATGGTTTCCATTTCTTGTTTCATTAGTTCTTGGTATTTTCTACATTAAGAGAATTTATGGCAAGCTTTAAAATCACTGATACTTTTCTCAGAGTTCCGTATAGTAGTCCTGGCTACCATCAGTCTGATTTACATATCTAGTTAAATATGAAGTAGTAAATCCAGCAGATTAGTAAAATGCATAATCCCAAATTATTAGAGAATCAACATTCTTAATAACTTAAAAAATTCAAATCACAAAATTATACATTGGATCTGCTAAAGCAGTGGTTTTCAACCTGTGGGGACATGTCTCTTTTGGGGGCACTGAATGACCCTCTTATGGATCACCTAAGACCGTTGGAAAATACAGATTTTACATTATAATTCAAAACAGTAGCAAAATTACAGCTATGAAGTAGCAATGAAAGTAGTGTTTTGACTAGGGGTCACTACAACATGAGGAACCATATCAAATGGTCAGAGCATTAGGAACACTGACAACTACTGTGCTAAAGTTTTAAAGCCTTATGAGCCGGCTTTGGACCCTAGTTACTAATTTCCATTTCTCTTCCATCCTGATATTGCATCTCTTTAACACAATAACACTGAATCCAATAAAGTAAGTCTGAGCCATCCTGGCCATATAGAGACCAGAAGCTGACTCTAGAATGTCCTTCTCAGCTGCATCTTTCCCCTTACTTTTTAAAAACAAAAGCATGCGCTGAACCCAGAGGGCATTCTTTTGGCTGGACTTGTAGGCCAGTGAGCTCATGACATCTGCTTGCCTCTCCCTCACTGTTCTGAGTTTTTAGGAATATACCATCACTCTCAGCTTTCACTCAGCATTCAAACTCAGGACCTCTGACAAGCGGTTTACCTCTGAGCCACTTCCCCAGGCTAAAGAAGAGATATTAAATAGAACCAACAAAACTCTGAGAAGAAACTGCTCGTGGCTATGTTTTTGCTTAGTCTTTAAACCTACGTTGGCTCTACTGATTTTCTATTGACTTAGTGACTTATTTATTAATTTTACCGATTTCCAGACAAGTCTTGCTCTGTAGCTCTGGATGGCTGGAACTCACTTTATGGACCAGACTTGGCTCACAGAGGTCTGCATGCCTCTGCATCCCAAGTGCTTGGAATAAAAACACGAGCTACCAGACCTTCCTTCCTTCCTTCCTTCCTTCCTTCCTTCCTTCCTTCCTTCCTTCCTTTTGTTGCCATTCACTTTTATTGAGTGTTTCCCATGATTTTATTCTAGAAACAATGCATAATTTTCGACTAAAATGTCATTGTTTACGAGGTCCTTTAAATTACGTGAGTATGCTGGATAGTGGTGGTACATGCCTTTAATTCCAGCATTTGGGAGGCAGAGATAGGCCTATCTCTGTGAATTCCAGGACACCCTAGTCTATAGAGCAAGTTCCTGAATAGTCAGGGCTACACAAAGAAACCCTGTCTCAGAAAAACAAATAAATTCCAGAAGTTTAATTGGCATAGGTACATTTGAGAGTAAGCAATGATACTTTATTTTGTTTCTTGCCTGTTCGTTTGAGATAAGGCTTCACCTAGTCAGAGTTGGCCTCCAACTCATTATGTACCAAGGACGACCTTAAACTCTTGATCATTCTACCTAGTGTTGCTGTTATATGTGTGTCACTACACCAGGCTTCATTCCCACCTGATATACACCTACCTGACATAGGCATATTAATTGCATATATACATAGACACACACACACACACACACACACACATATATATCAGTGAAGTCTAATAGCTGGGATAATCCGGAATGTTTTATAGAATGAATGAAGAAAAAGTTTACCTACATACCAAGTTGTGGTCAATTTAGAAAGCTCCTTTTGTAATTTATAGGTTGCTTATACAGGCCAGTATTTGTTGAATGAATATTAAATCTTAACTGTGTATTTTATATACTGTTATAAAGCAACCTGCTCTTTGGTGGTCTAGCTGTGAAGATAAGCATATTTAATTTAAAATTTCTCTATTATAGCCTATAGCAAAATGCATCAACAAGGAGAAAATTACTTTTAGTTGATAAACAGATGCTAGGTTTTTGTGAAAAACAGTCTTACTTGGCATCTTTCTGTTGAATAGTCAACTGATTGTCTAATCGCAAAGTTAGCAGCTGCTTCTGGTGAAGGGCGTCGTTAAGTTTTTCCTCCAGCTCTTCAATCTGAACAGAGATAATATAGTAAGTTCTAAGTTCAGCTTTCAGTTAGCATAACAACAACAACAAAACAAACCACTCAAAAGAAACAGAATAGGAGTCCACAAAGATTCTGGGTTGAGGCTACTGTCTTATAGATGTTTTTGCCAGGCTATGATTGCGATGATTCTCCCCCTGACTTACCGGCAAGGCTCACTCAGATGGAAACTTCGTGTAACCACTCTGCTCATACTGGTAAATCACGAGTTAACCTGAGCACTGCACATCCTCCAGTGACTGCCATGGAGGTGACAACAGAAACATCCAGAACAAAACAAGTAACTGCTCAATTCACTAATCTCACAGTTTCTGAATTAAAAAGAAAAAAGGGGCTCTGTTGACATGCCTGTCTGGACTATTATGTTTCCTCACCAATTTCCTTTCCTGGTATTCCACAAACTTCCACATCTTCCTTTATCTGACCTTTAAAATGTATAACAAAAGCATACCACTTTCCAGTCAATTTCTTTGTAAAAAAAAAAAAACTCTAACTGTATCAGAGTACACTCCCTGAGATCTTCGCCAACAAGTCCCTCCGTGACTAACTGAGAACACGGCACGGCTCAGCCCATATGACTCTTCAGTTCCCTAGTACCCTGTGCTTTCTGTTAGCCCTATGCACGTGGTCCAGTGCTAGTCTACTCATTCCTTTCCCTTCCTTTCAATCCAGACAGTCCTTGCTTCTCCACTGAAAAGTAGATGACTTTAACACCATCCCTCTTACATCAAGCTCCCTGTCTCCTGGGTCATCTTTACCATTAAGCAAATACATCCAGCCTCCGATATACAGTGTTCTGTATATCACTGCCTCGATCACATTCCTCCTAGGCTATAATAGCATTTCCCTGCTATCTTTCAGAGTAAAGCTTCAATATACATTTGTCCCACACTATTCCAGTGGGACTATTGTTGTCCAAGTCTGTACTGCTCAATCTAGAGGTTTCACCTCAGTGGACAAAATGACGTTAGACAGTTAAGCACTATATGTGAGACACTATTCAAAGTACTACACCCAACAGTGACACAGTACAAGTGTGTCCTTGCACTCGGGGTCCCTGTAGTCTATTAAAAGGCACTAACAAAGTGAGATGGTGAGATATCTCTGTAGGTAACTGCTTCCTGCCAATCTTGATGACCTGAGTTAGATCCCTGAAACCCACACAGTGGAAAGAAAGAACCAGCAGTTATGGTCTTAAAATATTTCCACCCTCCTCTTCCAAGATGTACCCTGAGCCTTAGATGCACAGCGCTTGCGTCATAGATGTATCAGCTGTTTTCTGCATTTTGACTAATTGTGGTCGTCTGCAAAACATTCATTCATCTGTGGGTACTTGGATAAGTTGTAGTGTAGCTAGAAATTATAGCGGTTTAGGGACACGGTTATAATGGGTTCTCCTCTAGGTATATGTCTTCACCAGCCAAGAGTTAGGTGGCTATGCTTATAGTATCAGACATGAAAGTCCTTCTACTGAATGGCCTGTAATCCAGTTAGATGGCTGTTGGTTGCCTCCTGATTAAGTACACATTTCAGAATATCTTGCCGAGTAAGAAGCCTTGAATTTGAGGGCAGGAGGAGGAAATACATAAGGAGGAACTGGAGAGAGGACAGAGGAGGGAGAATAAAGCACATATAGAAGTCAGATTTGAAATTTTCAAAAGCTACATTGAGAACTGGGGGATGGGGGAACCACTCCTATAAGAGTCCTTGATCTGTGTGTGCTCTACATGTGCTTTACAGAATGTGTGTTCTCAGAACACACAATAAATGTAAGAGCGAGCGAGCGAGCGAGAGAGAGAGAGAGAGAGAGAGCGCGAGAGCGAGAGAGAGGCAAAATCGGTAGGTCTATATGTGTTTGTGGGTACACAAAGGGATGAAAAGTAACATTACTATTTCAGTAATATGTGTGCTTATTAAGTGTCTGTATTCTCTTATCTTACTTCCCTATATGGTAACCGAAGTCATTAATGTGATAGAGTTTGGTGGGGGGCGTCTGGGGAATGCTTAGGTTACACAGACAGTGTGCCCGGGACAGGACTGACTGCCCTAATGAAAAAGACTGATGAAGAAAACTAGCTGCCCTTAAGCCAGGTGAGGACCCAGAAAAAGGTATAAGACCCAGACGGATCAAGAACTCACAACCAGAACCCGCTCCTAGATAGCTCACCCTCCACACAGTGAAAACAAATTCCTGTTCCTCGATTCCTGCTTCTGGAGCTCAAAGAGAGCAAGACAAGGATAACAGCTCTAGCCATATGTGCTCTACTGGCTCAGTCGTTAATGTGAAGGGCTATTTCTTGACTTTGCTAAAACCTTGAGGTTTTGGAGGGGCACCAGTAAGAAATTGTTCCTTCTTCCTCATGTGTTTTCCTCACGGGTCGAGCATGTGTCTAGCAGGCTGAAAGCCCCGGGTTTGATACCAAATCATTTCACAAATAAGTCAATAATGCAATTTTAAACCAATACTTTAATTAACTTTTATGAGTTTGAATGTTTTGCCTGCACATATGTAAGTTTGAGTTTGGTGCCCTCAGTGGCCAGAAAACATTATTGAATCCCCTGAAACTGTGGGTTCTGAAATTTGAACCCAGGTTGTATGGTAAGTGTAACAAGGACAGTCAACTGTCTAGCGATCTCTCCAGCCCTCTCCTTTTTACTATTAAGTTGTATGGGTGTGCGAGTGTGTGTGTGTGTGTGTGTGTGTGCACGCGTGCGCGTGCCATGGCAACTTTCATGAGTTAGTTCTCTCTTTTCACTATACATCCCAGAGATGGAACTCAGGTCCTCAGGCTTGTATGGTTAAGCATTTTTACCCATGAAACTATCTCATTGGCCCAAAATAAATATATTATCTTTTGGTGGAAAAACACTGATGGCCAGGCGGAGGTGGTGCACGCCTTTAATCCCAGCACTTGGGAGGCAGAGGCAGGCGGATATTTGAGTTTGAGGCCAGCCTGGTCTACAGAGTGAGTTCCAGGACAGCCAGGACTACACAGAGAAACCCTGTCTCGAAAAACCAAAAAAAAAAAAAAAAAAAAATAAAACAAAAAAACACTGATGTATCTTAATTCGCCTAGCATATTAATTACCATAAAGCTAAAACAGAAGACCAAGTTAACAAGAGGAAGTATCATGAAAACAAAAACAAACTGCTGGATAGAGGGGTTCTGCAGGGGGAGCTGAGATGGAGAATAAAGCTGAAAAGTTCACTGTCAGAAACAAGTAACTGTCTAAGGAACAGAAGAAGTAACTGCAGAAATGTCTGAAGTCAGTCACTATTTCTTAGGGCTAGCTTAATCTCTACCAGGTAGTCCATGAACTATCCAGGGACAGAATAACCACACAAGACCAAAATACAAGAACTAGTTCACCTTTGCTAAAGGATAACACACTTCCTTGCTAAAGACAAGGGTCACTTAAGTCTGACTTCTATGACACAGTAACTCTCAGACACATAGTAACTGTGTAGGAAGGCAACAAGGAAATCAGACTTCTAAAGGAAGGACAATTCAGATTCAATGGTACAATTATGATCTTGATTCTTCTTATCAAACCAGTCACAGAAAACTTGGCTACAAATTACTCTTAAGAAAATACATATTCCACTAATGCCACACTTTAAAAACTGAGCCTTTAAAAGTAACTCATTCATACATTTAAAACACCCCATTTTAATATGCAAGGTGTAAAAAGGCAATATCAGAAAATGAAGTGTACTATTTAATTTTCATATATATATATATATTTTAATTTAATTTTTTTTTTTTTGAGACAGAGAAGTCACATAGTCCTGGCTGTCCTAGACCTCACCATGTAAATCACGATGGCCTAGAACTCACAGAGATCCACCTGACTCTGCTTCCAAGTGCTGGGATTAAAGACATGTGCAACCACACCAGCCTATATACCAGCTTATATTTTTTTCCTTTTCAGTTTAAAGATAATAAGGCACATTAAATAACAGAATTTGCATCTGACCTTACCTTTGTAAGATAATCCATTTTCAAGTTGTCGATCATCATGTTTTTTTGGGATAGCTCGATTTTCAGTAACTGAATATTATGAAGTATTTCTTTTCTTTCAATTAACTGCCTGGTGATTTTGACTTTACCCTCTCGCTCTTCTGATGAGGAAACATCATCTGTGTGAATGGTTGTTTCTAAACTAATATCTTCAGATTCCATAGAACTGGAGATATTTACTTTTTTTGATTCCTTGGCAATTTTTCGAGACATTTTATTATTTGAATTTATCTTCTGTAGAATAAAAAGAAAGAAAGTTAAATATACAAAAAACCTACTACAGTGCATACAGTGCATTAATGAGACACCAAAGACTGCCAAAATCATTAGGTATTGAAAGGTCCCAAATCTAAGACAGATTAGTACTATGAATTACTGCTCAAATCAAACACATTCACTAAATCCTATCATGAACTCACCCGTGTGTGTGTGTGTGTGTGTGTGTGTGTGTGTGTGAGTGTGCGTGTTGGGGCAAGAATCTTACTTGAAGGTAACAGAGGTAAATAAAGTCGGGTAAAATAGAAAGGATAGCCTTATAATAACAAGTATCCAAACTCAAGGGGAGGTTGATTTTTATCAGTGTAAGTTCTCATAGAAGTAGTATTTAAATCTGGACAGACACAGGAAAAGGTTTGTATGTCGGTGGAGGGTTTATAAAGTAAGAGCAGAGAAGACATCAAGACTTACATGCCAGGCTTTTTTTTTTTTTTTTTTTTTTTGTAGGTAAGGGATCACTGAAAAATTTGAAAACAGGCTCACAGTGAGACAAAAGCATTTTTAAATAACTTGAAAAACTAGAGGCTAGGATAGCAAAAACTCGAATATTCTAAATAAATAGCACATTATAGCCTTCACTAGGATTTTAGTAACTCCCTTGTTTAAATACTACACGACTTAGTGAAACAGTTACAGAATTAGCTATTTCAGATTTTCTAAAGGGAATGCTGAAGAAGGTGTGGGGTGGTGGTGGGAACAGTAAGAGCCACAGTACAATCCGCCTCTTTCCTTTTCAAAGGGAAGGTGTGAAAAGAAAAGATAAAATAAAAAAATCCTCGCGTGAGTTACAAAGGACCAGGGACTGGCTTCTCCCTCTTTGGCTAAGAAATCTATAAATTCTAAACTTCATACATTTTAGCATCTTTGCACCGCGCGTGAAAGAAAGGGAAACAGATTCCTGGAAGCTACCTCTCAAGCGTCAGTAACTCCGCATATAAGGCTAAAACCAGCTTCACTTCGGACACTTGGAAGAACCAATGGCGTCTTCAGTCAGCAGCTCAGGCTGCAACCCCTCAACAAGTATCTCGGGGCTACCGGACCGTTAGGAGCGGTCACCAAGACAACCACCCTCCCTGCCCCAGAAGAAGTCGGAAGAACTTGGGGCGCGTAGGTACCCAAGCTCACTTTTTCCCGGAAGCCAGACGGAAGCGGTGCAGGCTGGGAGCTGCAGTCCAGAGGAAAGCCCCGCCCACATACGGGCAAAAATAACCCACACTCGCCCAATCACCACGACCGTCCGGGAACTAACGCGTATCAGTGTTTTCTCGCGAGACCGGAAACTAACCGCTCGCGGGAAGAGGCGGAAATACGAGTTGGTAGCGCCTCGGTTTCTTGTCTGACGCTTTTTCCGTCCGAGTTTTGTAGCGGTTGGGATTCCGCCCTTGTCGGCATTCCACGCCGCGAGACAAGGATGCTCAAGTCCAAAACGTTCTTAAAGAAGACCCGCGCGGGCGGCGTGGTGAAGATCGTGCGCGAGCACTACCTGCGGGATGACATCGGCTGCGGGGCGCCGGCTTGCTCGGCCTGCGGCGGAGCGCACGCGGGTCCGGTCCTGGAGCTGCAGCCCCGCGACCAGGCGAGCAGCCTCTGCCCGTGGCCGCACTACCTTCTGCCGGACACCAATGTGCTGCTGCATCAGGTGCGTGGACGCCGGGCCGCGTGGTGACGAGGGGGCGTGGCAGATAGGGACACTGGGGACCGGGGAGGCGTGTCTTGGGATGGAGAGGCAAGTACCTTGGCCACCCTCGCTTCCAGATATCCAGGCCGAGGTACCTTTCCCTAACGTTGCTTTATTTATATTTTTTCGATTCTTGGAGTTGTATTTTTAGACACGTTAATTTTCTAACCGCTGGTGTCTCTTCTACTTTAGATTATAAGTGCCTGGAAGCCGGGGACCTGGGCTTCTGTGGCCTCCAGATTGCGACCCCCAGGCATCTTGTAAGTGCCTACGAACAAAAATTGTGTGGGCCAGCGTAATAATATATTTAGTAGTAGCTTTGGTATTGCAAACTTTGGTGGTCCGATTACGGGTGCTTCATCATCTCATGTCTACAGGGTCCAGTGACTTTGTCACGTTTTCTACAGCAAAGTAACACTTTAGCCTAATGGAGAGTCAGTATTGAACTGTAACAAGAATTTAGGCTTGACAGAGAGAAGTTATAACTGAACACGGAGGGAAAAAAATTAACGTTTTGCTTTTGTTTTTAAGATTGATGTTCTCGAGGACCCTGCCATCAGGAATGTCATTGTGCTACAGACAGTCCTGCAGGAAGTGAGGAACCGGAGCGCCCCCATATATAAGCGAATCAGGGATGTGACTAATAACCAGGAGAAGCATTTCTATACGTTCACTAATGAGCACCATAAGTAAGTATCACGGAAATCACGGGGTTACCTAAATTCAAAACAAACTTCCTGGGAGTAATTTATCAAACACCGTCTGCAGCTTCCCGTGCTGTTTGGTTGTTACTGAGCTCTGTGGAAGACAGTGCTGTGTAGGCCTCAGCTAAGGTCACAGTGTTCGTGAGGTCACACTACCTCGGAAATACTCCCTTTAAGTTGTGTCTGTTGAGTTGAATGGTAGAGTCTTTGGAGTTAAGAATCATCTACGTTCCTGCTATACCATATTATGTGAATAATATAGGATTAAAATGTGGGAGTTTGGCTCAGCGGTTAAGAGCACTGACTGCTCTTCTAGGGGTCCTGAGTTCAATTCCCAGCAACTATGTGGTGGCTCACAACTATCTATAACAGGATCTGATGCCTTCTTCTGGTGTGTCTGAAGACAGCTACAGTGTACTCATATACATAAAATAAATAATTCCAAAAAAATGTGGGAGTTTGTGAAAAAAAATACAAATTTATGATTAATAAGCTTTATCTTACATCTGATTTATTGAAATTGGATTTCTAAAAATAATTTGTTATAATTCAGGTTCATGACCTTTGTGCATTCTCAGAACATATGGATTGTCTATTGTAACAAATAATATATAATGTGTATCTATGATGCTTAAAGTCACTTTCTCAACTTTGACATTATTAGCATTTTGAACCTAGTAGTATTTTGTTGTATCAAATTATTTTATACATTGTAGGTGCTTAGCAGCATGTCTGGCCTATGCCAAGACTGTGCATTCACCCATCAGTTCCAAGGTTAATGAGCCAGAATGTTTCTAAACACTGTCTTGTGCACCCCATTTTTACATCTTGGAAGTAAGTTCTTCAGGAACTAAGAGCACGCAAACACACACACACACACCCCTAGAGAGAGGGCGGAGCGGGTGGATGGAGAGAAAGACAGAGACAGACAGACAGACAGCATGTCTGCCTGTGGGCTGCTCATTCATTGTACTTCCTTAAACTCCAAAAGTAGATATCAATTGGTTTCTAGGACCAAAAGACCAAGATTGTATTGAACATGGTCGTATTCCTGACACAGGCTTAGCAGGGTTTTAGTTCAAGTGCTTTGAATAGATTTTAGTAGTTTAGGGACTAGTTAAAAGACTTAGGACACAAAGCAAATCTCACTTAGATTTTGTTACTTAAGTTCATTATATTAAAACCACATTTAAATTTTAAGTTCATATGATTTACTGATAAGCTTAGGTTTATTAAATTTGTAACCAATGGACCATTTACCAGAATAGTTATGAATGTGGCCAACACATTTGTAGAGGCACAGATATGTTGCACCTCTGAGAACATTAGTAGGTAGAGTGAATTGGAGGGAATAAAGCCATGTTAAAGATAATGGCTTTGAAGAACAGACTTAAAGAACCGTATAAGAGTACTTTTGTGTTTGGGAGTTATAGTCTTGTCAGTTCTGTGCAGCCTTTGTTGTTGATTTAGTGCTTGCCATGGAATATTTACCTGGATTATCTATTGATTAATCATTGAATCACATGCTCATGAATATTCTAGTCAGTCACACTACAAACTTTAGCAATTGCTGTTATTTCATGGTTTGTTGAGTGAAGATTTATTATGTAGTCTTCAAAGTTTTATTAATTCTTCCTACACTATAAAGTATTATTTAATACTGCAGTTTAAAGAATAAATTTAGGGCTTAATATTTTCTTTTCATAAAATGAAACTTTGAGCTTCTGTATTTACCCACTAATAATACGAATTTCTTCTCAAGAAAATTATCTTGAAATCTTTAAAAAGATCTCAATAGAATTGTTCCCTGGAATGTGAGCATGTAAATTTAAGTAAACTATGTATACCACTAATGTTTCACATTAGTGGCTGCTGAACATTTCTGTCCCAGAAGTTTTTACACTACTGGCTAACTTATTTTGTGTTTTCTGTCTTTTTTACATTTAGAGAAACCTACATAGAACAAGAACAGGGAGAGAATGCCAATGACAGAAATGATAGAGCCATACGAGTAGCAGCAAAATGGTACAATGACCACCTGAAGAAGATGTCTGCAGAGACTCAGCTACAAGTTATCCTGATAACAAATGACAAGAAGAACAAAGAGAAAGCTGTAGAAGAAGGAATACCAGCTTTCACATGTAAGTCTGAATGTAGACGCTTTTATGGGTGTTTGCAATTGTATATAAAAATTAGGATCGGACCACCATGTTCACATGACACATAATTTCATTATCTGATTTCATGTGATCTTTTCAACACAAATGGTTTTCAATTTTTAATGTGTTCATTATCTGATTTCATGTGATCTTTTCAACACAAATGGTTTTCAATTTTTAATGTGAGTGACTTTTGCTTACATATATGTAGAAGTCAGAAGCAGGTGTTGGAAACCCTGGCACTAGAATAAAGGACAGCTGTGAGCCACCATGAAGGTGCTGGAAACTGAAAGCAGAGCCTCTGCAAAGCAGCAAGTGTTTCTAACTGCTGGGTCATCAGTCTTTTTACATTTTAAATTTCTCAGTGAGCTGATAAGTAGGCAAGTTGTAGATAGTGGCTGTTAGGTTGTTCCTCATTGTTTGCAGTTGATGTAGTAAAAATTGGCGTGTGCTGGAGCCATTGCTTTGTTTCAGTCACCGTCATATAGTTGGCATGGTGTTTGTTTCATTTATTAAAAATGGTAGGTATACGGTCAAAACAGGATTGTCCATGTTTCCTCATGCCCAGATGAAATGCCAGGCCTGAATTTAAACCAGAGCTTACTTTTCAGGTGAAGAGTATGTAAAGAGCCTGACGGCTAACCCTGAACTTACAGATCGTCTTGCCTGCTTGTCTGATGAGATGGTATGTTGCAGTACACTCTGTTTTGAAAAGATGAAAATATAAAAATAGCCATCTTGGGATGTTGGGTTATAGTTACCATATTTAAAATTTAGAACATACCAGTAAACTAGACTAGGAACAGAGTTAGGTTATAAACAAGAAAGTTGTGATTCGCTAATTGGAATGTCATTGCTGAATAAATTGGATTTTTAAAATTGGGCTTGACACCTAGTACCTGTGTGTGTTGAATGAAAAACAATGAAATGAATTCATGGTTCATTTGTGAATAATTTAGTAGTTTGATAAAGTGGCCAACCATGCATACAGCGTGAAGCCTAAAAGGGGGAAGGGAGTCATAAGGAAATACATAATTTTACAGGATGCCCTATAATGGGAAGCTAGAATTCCTTCTGTTGGTCAGTAAGTTTTCAGTCTTTAGTGATGACCTAAGTAAAGGTCTATTATGAAGTGAAATAATAGGATTGAGCTCTGTCCATTAAATGTCAGGCTAACCTAAATAAAGGGTATCTAAGAGTGAACTGGAGGACAGAGCTGTGATCAGAAGGGTAATTATATAGAAGACTGTTCTAATGGCAGTGTAAGACAGCATATTGATTCAGTGCAAAGATTGAAGACTGAGGGATAAGTACACAGTTACTATAACTGACAGTTTGAGAAAGACCATAGGAGAAATTTTTCAGTGTATGTACATACACACATATTTATTAATAACTATACCATTGTTAGATGAATGCAATATAATTTGAAGCATTCATAAAATTCTTGTCTTGTTTGGTACATAGCTACAGTAAATGTAAATGATGACTATTGATCATAAGAATTCACAAACAAAAACTGTGCAGTGATATCAGTCAGGCCCAGAGTCTCAGTGAGCTTCTGTGCAGTTGGAGTAGCTAGTCTGAAGCTGTGGCACCTTTTTTGGTTTTTGAGACAGGGTTTATCTTTGGAGCCATGGCTGTCCTGGTAGCTGCTCTGTAGATCAGGCTGGCCTCAAAATCATAGAGATTCTACTGCCTCTGCCTCCTGAGTGCTGAGATTAAAGCCATGTGCCAGCACCGTCCTTATCAAATATATTTTGAAGCACTTATCTACCACTATAAAAAATAAACAAGACTCAAGTGACTGGGTTTCTTACCTGAGTGCAGGATAGCTGTTGGTACAGAGGTAGCTGTCTATCTAATAGGACGTGATACATGCATCTTTAAATAGTTTTCCCCACATCCTGTCTGTCTTTTGCTACCTACTTTGCAAAACTGAAGAATGCTGGGAGGTACAAGCTGGACTGGCCTTTTGGAATATATGTTCTGGCGTACTCTAATAACTAGTTACTAGTTGTATGTAGCTGATTAAATGTAATTTAAATATAAAATCCATTATACACATTTCAACAGTTGAAGAGATCTGTGCTTAGTGGCTACCATGTTGAACATGAGTGAAAAATTCCACTTTCTTTACAGCAAGTTATTTTAGATAGCAGTGGTCTGGAAAAATGTTCTACTCTGTTCATTTAAACTCAATTGTATAGTTTATAATGTGGATTTTTAAGTTGTATGATACTTGTGGAAAAAGTGTCTTAAATAAACAGACTTTTGATTTGTTTATTTCATAGAATGAAATAGAAAGTGGGAAAATAATATTTTCAGAGCATCTTCCCTTAAGCAAACTCCAACAAGGCATAAAATCTGGTTCATACCTTCAAGGAACATTCAGAGCTAGCAGGGAAAATTACTTAGAAGCTACAGTGTGGATTTATGGAGACAAAGAAGATGACAAAGAGGTAAGTATGTAAATAAATGCCTTTTTTTTGTTTGTTTTAAGGTTAAATTTTTTTTTATTGGATATTTTATTTACATTTCAGATGTTACCCCTTACCCCATTTCCCCCGTCCCCCAGACCCCCTATCCCATCTGCCTTCCTCCTGCTTCTATGAGGATGTGCCCCCCCTCCACCTAGCCCCCCACTCCCACCTCCTCACCCTGGAATTCCCCCACACATGGTGTCCAGCCTTCATGGGACCAAGGATCTCCTCACCTACCTATGCCCGACAAGGCCATCCTCCCCTACATGTACAGCTGGAGCCATGGGTCCCTCCCTAAGTGCTCCCAGGCTGGTGATTTAGATTCTGGGAGCTCTGGTTGATTGGTATTATTGCTCTCTTGATGGGGCAGCAAACCCTTTCAGCTCCTTCAGTCTTATGTCTAACTCCTCCATTGGGAACCCCTTGATCAGTTCAATGGTTAGCTGTGAGCATCGGTCTCTGAATATGTCAGACTCTTGGAGACCTCTAAGGAGACAGCTGTATTAGGCTCCTGTCAACATGTACTTCCTGACTTCCAGATCAGCATCTACCTTTGGTGACTGCACATGCGATGGGTACCCAGGTGGAATAGTCTCCAGATGTCCCCTCCTTCTGTTTCTGTCCCACATTTTGTCTCCATATTTGCTCCCATGAGTATTTGTTACTCCTTCTAAGAAAGACGGAAGCACCCATACTTTGGTCTTCCTTCTTCATGAGCTTCATGTGTCCTGTGAGTTGAATCTTGGGTATTTCAAGCTTCTGGGCTAATATCCAATTATCAGTGAGTGAGTACCATGTGTGTTCTTTTGTGATTGGATTACTTCACTCAGGATATTTTCTAGTTCCATCCATTTGCCTAAGAATTTCTCAAATTGATTGTTTTATTTTTTGTATCCATTCCTCTGTTGAAGGACATTTGGGTTCGTTCCAGCTTCAGGCTGTTATAAATAAGGCTGCTATGAACATAGTGGAACATATGTCCTTGTTATATGTTGGAGCATCTTCTGGGTATATGCCAAGGAGTGGTATAGTTGAGTAATAAATGCCTGTAGATTTGCTGTCCAGTCTCTACTGAGAAAGTTTAGGGCTTAACTGACATCTTCACTAGAACAGTCTTAGTGATATTGGACCAATTGGGTCAGCAGCTTTCTTTGAAGCTGTCCTGGATGCAGAATTTTGAGTGAATAGCATTGAGGCAGTCTGTGGTAGGATCAGGCAGGACACTGGAGTAGATATCCCTCAGTGTTTCAGCATCCCTGAAGGTGAATCCTGTCAGTGCTACATTGACTTCGTTGGTATAAACATGAACATACACAAGTCATACACATTTTTGCAATAACGTATGCATTGACTGTGCTCTGTGTACTGTTTAGTTAAAGGTGACTCCTGGCTCTCGGTTTGAGATAGTAAGGCACCTGGCTTTCTCTATAAGTTAGTTTGGATTGTATAACCAACCTGTAATAAAATTTTTATCTGTATCATTTAAAAGGATGGGACAATTAAGTCTGGAGGATTCTGTAGCCAGCAAGATTAATTGACTGTGCATAGCTGAAGTTCTAGCTGGAAACATTTGCATCTCAACCAGTCTCAGAGCTGTTCCCATGTAAAGGATCAGTATGTACTTCACCTGTTTTGTTCTTCTTCATTTCTTTTTTGCCTGCAGTCAGGATCTTCAGGGGGTCTTCTTCTGTCAAATCTTATTTTTATCAATTTGATGGAATCAACGTTTTCTCTCCTGTTGAAACAAAGGCAAAATCTTCTCTCCAGTGCAACACATTTTCTGCTTTCCATTCTGAGGTTATCACATATTCAGTCCTTTCCAAACTCGAGTGCTTTTCAGCAACTGTGCTATCTGTCTCATTGATATTTAAAACTTTGTCAGTAAAGCATTATTTAATCTATATTTGGGAGATTCCATGTCCCCCTTCTGTTTTATGAGCATGTCTCCAAAGTCCTGTTAGATCTCTCCCCAATTATTTGACCTGTCGGATTGTCTCCTTATCAACGTCTGTTTTATTCTGATCTTTCTAAAAAAGGATATATAAAATTGTAATTGTTACTGAACATGTTATTTACATGCTGATAAGTGAAGCAAAATGTGAGATCCAGATATATTGTTTCATTGTGCTTTCCGTTTTAACATAGGAAATATTTTTCTTTTAGTCTCTCTTTTTTTAAAATTTTAAATCCTCCCATCTTTTATCTCTTAACTCTCACCTTAAGGACTTAATTTTCTTATTTTTAAACTACTTTTTTTTTTATGACTGTCTATACCCAGTTTCTTTTTTTTTTCTTTAGTACTTAAGCATATTTTAGTACATATTGTACCTGTTCAGAAGGTTTTCTCAGTTTGGGACTGGCTTCCATTTCCTGTAGCCATTCTCTGGTGTATATGCCAAGCCTTAAAGGGCCAACCCTCCCAGACAAGGAGGGACACTCTGAGCTGTTTGTTTTTCAGCTTCTCAGTGGTATCTGCCAACCTCCCTGTAGTGACTAGCCCAAGAAACCATGGTCCCCACCCTGTGAGTGTCTGGACTTGGAGGGAGTTTGCCATGTAGCTCTGGCATGAGTCTCCTAAGCCAGCTGCTAACAGGCCCGTTCAAGTACTAGGCAGCCTACCAGCCTTGTTGCACAGCATGGCCTCTAAAGGAGCTACACTAGGCCTCTCTCTGGTTTCCCACTCCCAGCTAGTTAGGAAACAACCTTCTACCAAGGACTTCTCAGACTCTGAGCCCCACATTCAGTGCGCCATTTCTAACCAAGGGCTTTTCACCCACCCACGCCCAAGTTCCTTGAAGTAACCACTCTGAGACTTGATTATGAATAAATGCCTAGGCATAAAGCTTTGGCTTGTTCCACTAGTTTGTAACTTAATGAACCTGGTTATTCTATGTGTTGCCACGTGGTTGGTTATCTCTTCTCAATTTTGTGCATCTGTCTTCATCAGTGTTTAGGTTGACTCTCTCTTCTATGCCTGACTCTATCCCAGAATCTCCTTTCTATGCTTTCTGGAACTCCTCCCCCCACCCCCACCCCTATGTTGCACAAGAGATTCTCTTTGTGTGTGTACATTTGTGTGTGTATATGTGCATACATATGCTTGTGAATAATGTGTAGAGGTCAGAAAACAGCTTGTACAGTAGTGGTTCTCTCTTTCCACAGACTGGGTCACAGGAATTGAATTAGTCCAAGCCAAGATTTACTATGGAGCCATCTTACTAGCCCGTCTGTAAATTTTTTATACACTAAAATACCTTGAGCTGATTGAAATTTTTATATGAGAATTTATATTGCCCCACACTTTTCTTCTCTTTTCTTTTCTTTTATTTTATTTTATGTTTGGTCTTTTAAAGATAGGGTTTCTATGTGCAACCCTGACTGTTCTGGAATTCCCTTTGTAGACCAGGCTGGCCTCGAACTCACAGAGATTTGTCTACCTCTGCCTTCCTAGTGCTGGGATAAAGATATTCACCACCATCGCCTGGCTTTCACTTTTTAGTTTTAGTTCATGTGTGTATGTATGTACATGTGAGTGTAGAGACAGAGGACAGCCTCAGTTGATAGCCTTAGAAGTGTGGCCTATTTCCTGGAAAATAGGCTTTCTTTTGACCTAGAGCTTACCAGTTAAGCTGGACTGGCTGCCCAGTCAGCTCTAGAGATGTTGCTGTCTCTACTTACGTAGGACTGAATGGCAGGCATGGGCCACCATGCCCAGGATTGTATGTGGTCTGTGGGCTTCAGTGCAGATCTGCGTGCTTGCAGGCAACACATGACACAGCCAATTCTCAGGCTTACCTTCTGTTTCTGGTTGGTAAGAAAGGACTAAACACTCGTACAGTAATGACTTTTCATGAGACCAATTGTCTCAGAAATTTCTAGGAACTCACTTTTAAAGGGACTCATCAAGTATCATAAACTGAGATATTTCTGTTTTATGTGTCTACTTTTAATAAATACGATTTGCACAACAAAAAGAGCTTCACAAACACATGATAGCAGGTAGCCTTTAGAGTGTGTGCTATTCATCAAGTTCATCTAACTTCTGACTTGGAGCCTTTTACTTAGTCTCCAACCCAATCAATGAAAGTTGTGTTTTCATTTTTACCAACCAAGAGATTGAGATTGAAATAATTTGGTTTTCTGAACTGTTTTATAGCCATTGTTTATGGTGGAGTCATAGACAAAAATCCACATATTTCCTGAATTGTTTTTCTTATTAAAATTTAAAAATTAAGATTACGAAATGAAGAGTAGTATTTTTAATTTTGAGACTGACTATGTTGTGTATATATGATGTGGAGTGTGAGTTGGGAGTATGATGTGAAATACAGGACATCTTTCAGGTCTCCTTCCACTATGGGCTCTGGGACCAAATTCAGATCAACTAAGTTCGTTTAGCATTCACGTTTACCCAGCAAACCTAACTCAGATGATTATTTTAAAATAGGAAAAAACATGGAGAAATGTATATTAAATATAATAATTAGACTATAGCCTTATATTAGATAACTTTCATTATTCTCCTTCAATCTCTTTCAATGCATGCCACTTACTGTTTTACACAGATACTTATACAGGGACTTAAACATCTAAACAGAGCTGTTCATGAAGACATTGTGGCTGTGGAGCTACTGCCCAGGAGTCAGTGGGTGGCTCCGTCCTCTGTGGTTTTACACGATGAAGGTCGAAATGAAGACGATGTGGAGAAAGATGAGGAGAGGGAACTCCTGGTATGAGAGAAAGCAAGTCTTGTACTGTTTAACATGCCATTGTTTTTATATTTATTGAGTAAAACCATAGTTCTGAATTTTTAAAAAGTTGTATTCATTTTTATATGTATGGGTATTTTGCCTGCATGTGTGTCTGTGCAACATGAGTGTGCATTGTCTGCAGAAGCCAGAAAAGGGTGTCAGATCACCTAGAATTAGAATTACTGACAGTTGTGAGCAGTCAGTGCTCTTAACTACTGAGCCATCTCTCCCAAGTTCTGTACTTTTAATTTTATTACAAGTTATGTACATAGTTGATTTCTGTTTTAACTACACAAATTTGTGTTCTTTTAATGACATTATACTTAAATGAGTTTAAGTATTTCAAATTGTGAATCAAATGGAAATCTGTTACACTCTGTATATGATTTGAATTAATGCAATTTAAGGAAATAGAAATGTAGAATTTTCTGAACATTTTTTGCAATGTTAAAATAATTTTAGAAACTATTTCTGGATCTTTGTATTTAACATGCTTAATTATCTTGTTTCTACTAATGTCTTTATTGAGAAGAGTGAGTTGTTTCTTATGCGTTACTGCATCTTCCAGAAATGACCTGTTTACCCATTTTCTGAGGATAACACAGGTCTAGCAGATGCTGTTCTTGTTTTCATTAGGTACAGTGAATTTCTTGAAGTCTGACTGTAGCATTCTTGCAGAATATAATCCTTTGGAATTGTTAGAGGTCTAATATTATAGGGTCTATTTTTAGTGGTTAACATTTTTTATTTCACTTTTAACTTGTGATAAGATAGAACTGTTAAAGATATATTTACTTTGTAAAGGATTTCATACATGTTCTCCATAATAACTACATAGCTAACTAATTATTAACTAATCCCTAGACACTGTTTTGTCAGGAAATCCTCACATTATCTTTGAAAACACTGAGTTCTGTCACATTTATTCACCTATGCACATCTTGACATCATTTATGGAGTGCTTTATTATCATGGAACAATTAGCATTGTTCAGTTGGTTTGCTTGTGTCTAGAACTTTGAAGCATAAAGGTTCTAAATTTCATGTCGTTGTTTGCTACCTGATCGTATTAGTGTCCATATGCATATTCCAATTTGGAAGAAAAATGACTTCATTTTACATAGAACAAATATAACTGAAGATTTTTGTTTTTACATTTCAGCTTAAGACTGCTGTAAGTGAAAAAATGTTAAGGCCTACAGGTAGAGTCGTGGGGATAATCAAAAGGAACTGGAGACCATACTGTGGCATGCTTTCCAAGTCTGAGATTAAGGAGGTACGTAAAGCACTTGGCATCACTACTGAAAACTGGTCATCACTGACTAGAATTCAAAGCTCACCCTTTATCCCCTTTTCCAGATTTGGTGTAAATATAAATTGTTTTCCTAAGTTAGGGATATAACTCAATGGTAGTGTACTTGTATAGCGTGTGCTAGGACCTATGATTGATCCCAGGACCGTGATTCTTTTTTTAATTTTCTCTAGTCAAGAAGACATCTCTTTACACCTGCTGATAAGAGAATTCCACGAATTCGGATAGAAACCAGACAGGCTTCTGCGTTAGAAGGACGGAGAATTATTGTCGCCATTGACGGTTGGCCCAGAAGTTCTAGATATCCAAATGTAAACTTAAAATATTAAATCTTTGTGTATTTACTTAAAATTTGTAACTAATATTGTTGATTTTTAGTGAAAATATGGTACTTACATGTACACAAGTATTTCATGATTACCTAGTCGTAGCATAGATGAATTTTATCTAATTCCAGTATAAGTCATCTGGCTACTTTTTCTCAAATTGCCATAAAACCTTTACTGATAAACTTTATGGAAGAAGAATGTGAGTCAAATAAATTTTAATCAAATTTTGAAGCTATTGCTTTTAAAGTGTATGTTACCTTGAAGGTTAGCAGGAACTAAACGAGCGTTGTGGTCTAAGAATCAGGCCTGCAAGGGCAGTTAAAAGTCTTGTTATTTTTCACTAGAAATTTTTTGATTCACTACAGGGTTTTTTGCTTGCTTGTTCATTTGTTTTTATGTGTATGGGCATTTTGTCTGTGTACCACAGTATATGCCTGGTGCCTAGGGAGGCCAGCAGGGGCTGTCAGTCCTGGAGCTGCAGTAACATCATTGTGAGCCTTCATGTGGGTGCCAGGGGATAAACCTGGGTCCTCTGCAAGAGTAACAGTGTTCCTAACCACTCAGCCTTCTCTCCACCCCCAAAGAGTTGTTTTAATATGTAAGAGAAAAAGGTAGAAGTGCTGAGCTGATAGATAGGTAAAGGGATGGGAGATTGAGTACAATGAAATATGAATTAGATGAAAAGTGTGCCTTTCTGATAATACCTTTCCATTTCAGGGACACTTTGTAAAAAATTTAGGTGATGTTGGAGAGAAAGAGACGGAAACTGAAGTTTTGCTGCTTGAGCATGACGTTCCTCATCAGCCCTTTTCCCAGGCTGTTCTTAGCTTCCTGCCCAAGATGCCCTGGAGCATTACTGAGCAGGTGAGCTGAAGACAGGTCACAGTGACTTTACACATGATGTCATGTTTGTATTGGTGATTGAACCTGGGGCCTTCTGCAAGTTAGTCAAGCACTCTACCAATGGAGTACATTCTTAACCCAACTTACATTTTGGTTTTTCTTTACAGTTGGGTTTTACTAAGTTACACAGTCAGCCTTGGCTCTTTGTCCTGTCTTAGACTCCTGAATATCTAGGATCCAGACCATGATGTAGTTTAATTTCTGTCTGTTTTTAAATAATGTAGAAACCATGGCTTCTTTTTCACATTTAGTTAGTTACAGCATTGTTGGGTGTCTACTGTTCTGAAGGTAGTGGAACCTTGGAGAATGGAGCCTAAAAATGAGGCAGACTAAAGTCTTACGCAATAGCCAGCTTTATTCAGAGCATCAGACAGTTTCTACTCTGAGGGTTAAATAGAGGTAAATGAGTAAGGTGTATAGTTACATGGATGAGCCACATGTGTCAAAAACATGTTCTTCCGAAGAGGCATATAAGCAAATAACAGCAGCCAGCTGCGATGAAGAATCGAAACTCACTCCTACCTTCTACAACTGGGAGGAGCACAGAAGTATGGTCCAAGAACAGGCTCATGTTTCTAAAGAAATGAAGTCACAAAACTCTGGTTTTCCTGCCGTTTTCTCATCGGCACTCAGAATTCTCACTCAACTCTCTTCTTGGGTGCTACACAAACCATTTCCTCTTTTTCACGGAAAGTGATGTCTCCAGGCTGTAGACTTAGGAGCATAGAACACGTTTCTCTATAACATGGAAAGCTAACTTATTTTTATGGAAATATTTGTTTCCCAAGAGAGTGGTGTTGCTATTGTATTCCTCCAGGTTTTCTGTTGTTGTTTTTTCTTTTTAACATGGTATTTTCTAGGACATGAAAAACCGAGAAGATCTGAGACATCTGTGTGTTTGCAGTGTGGACCCTCCAGGATGTACTGACATAGATGATGCCCTGCATTGTAGAGAACTCAGTAATGGAAACTTGGAGGTACTGATACCGTCTCTACACTCTTAGCTAACGGGATTCAGTTCTAGGGTTCATTGGTTTTTGATCCAGGACAGACTATAAAAGTATAGCTGTAAAAACCAATAGTTGTGTGTCAGAGTTGAATTAGTAGCTGAGTCCATTTTCCATTTAGCTGCATTTCTTCTGATCTAAATCCCATTGTGTAAGTCTACTATTGGGCAGAGTGACATCTTTTATCTTTTTAGGTTGGTGTTCATATTGCGGATGTTAGCCATTTTATCAGGCCAGGAAATGCGTTGGATCAAGAATCAGCAAGAAGAGGAACAACTGTTTATCTTTGTGAAAAGGTAAATGTATTAACTTTCAAATCTTATACTGATCATAGCACTATGCATTTTGTTTTGTTTTGATGGGCATGGGGTCAAAGTCTTGGTCATGTATAGGTCAGGACGGCCTCAAACTTTTGATTTTCCTGCCTCAGCGTCCTGAAGGCCAAGCCAGGAACTTTTGGTTTCATGAGCAATCACAGTCTAAAGTAAATACATGATATATTTATCTAAAAGAAATGCATGGGTGAAGGTGTCCTAAATCACAGAGAATATTTCATTTTATGGCCTGAGGCAGTGGCTCAGTTGGTGAAATACCTGGCACCCAAGCATGAGAACCTGAGTTCAGTTTCTGACAGCCAAATGGAAACTGCACCACATCTGCAGTCCTAGCACTGGTGGGTGGAAGCAGAATCCCTGAAGATCATTGACCAGCATAGGCAAATCAGTGAAGTCCAGGTTCCTTGAGGCTCTATCTCAGAAAACTACAGTGGATGTCATCAAGGAATGCCTGATGTTAACCTCAGGCCTCTGCATATATGAACATGTACATGTGCCACACTCAAACACAAAACAAGAATTGTAATTTGTTACCTAGTGATCCAAACAACATTTAAATGGAGTTGACATGAATTACTTTCTTGAAGTATGATTTGGGGGGCAGGGAGAGCCACTGAGTGTACACAAGTATACTATAAAACTCAAAATTTTATTTTTTTTTTCCTTTGACTTTCAAGTATATTTTAAGCACTGTAGTTTTGGTTTAGGAGTGGGAAAATCTCGGTTGGTAAGGGTTTGTAAGTTACCAGGTACCAACTTACACAGACCAGAAATTTCAGATTTTGACAGGACAGATAGAGGGACTGAAATCTCAATGCACTGGCACAAATGCCACCCTTACTGCCTTCTGTAACAATTTTGTCTCTTTTCCTACAGTCTTTATTATTTTCTTAATTCTCTAGTCAAAATGACCAGAACAGACCCTGCCCCCTTCTGTTCTCCTGATGCTATTTGCAAGTGGAAACTAACTGTGACTGTGCCTAAGTAACTGAGGTTTGTTGTCCTCTCTTCCAGAGGATTGACATGGTTCCAGAGTTGCTTAGTTCAAACCTCTGTTCCTTAAGATCCAACGTTGACAGGTATTTCTGCATTATTTTTGATAAGAGTGACTTGTTAACTATGTTAATTGATTCCCATAAACCAATACCATCTCTTTTTCCCTGAAGGTTGGCATTTTCCTGTATTTGGGAAATGAATCATAATGCTGAAATATTAAAAACGAGATTTACCAAAAGTGTCATTAATTCAAAGGTTAGTGTTATGATTCATTTCTGACATTTCAAATTTTTTGTGCTCTTAACATTTCTCAGATACTTTTGAAAAAGTTAAATTCTATAAAATTAAATTTTTCAGTGTTAATAGTAGTCCCTAGTTTGTTTCAAAATTTAAAATTTGCTTAATTATTGATGTTATCCAGAAGTTACTTTATGTAGTAATTGTCCTGTATTCAGGAACTTAGAGCCCACACATCTCAACTGAAGAGCTTTAGGATGTAACTCATTAATCATAGTAATTGAGATTATTTGTAGTTAAAAATATTACTGCTTAAAAAATTAGCATGTGTATCATGGATAACATAAATTATAGTTAGATTCCAATAGAGCTAACCTGAAATTATAGTCAACAGAATAGAGCAAGACTTTTCTTATTTTTGTACTTCTCCTCTCCCCATATTCTCTTAGTCATCCTCATCTTGTGCTAAGTAGTTCTCCTGTGTACGCCAGACGTTTTTCTTGTAACGACATTTTCAATCAGTTTTCTAGTTCCAAGTTGTATCACTCTGTTCTGATGACCAGTAGAAACTTCTGTTAACCAGCAAATGATGTGGGAATGATTTTAACCTTAGAGATTCATATTTTTAGAGTATTTCGAGGCAGTGATCCTCTGAACAATACTTTTCTGTTGTTGGTTTATCAAGACAGGGTTTGGATGTGTGTAGCCAAAAGAGATCTGCCTGCCTCTCTCCCTCATGTGCTGGGATTAAAGGCATGTGCTACCACCAACCTGGTGACATAGTTGTTTTAACAAAATTATATGAATTAAAATTAAAAATTAGTGAACATATAAACATTTTTCCGGAAAGAGAATTCTTAGCCCTTAGTAGATAGATAAAGGTACTCTGAGAAACTTCACTTAGCCTATATTAAGTTATTCCTTTAAATGGTTTCTGAATTTTAATTATAAAGCTACCTTTATCTTTTAATATCCTTCCACCTGGACAGAAATAGGAGCAGAAGCAACTATTTCCATATTTGGACTATCTGTTAGAGATTGCTCTGAACTTTTATCATTTTTACCCCATTTTGGGTTCTGTTTTGTTGGTTAGTATCCTGTAAAATACTTCTAGCCTCTCCTTATTTGCTAGAGTAGGGGAGTAATAATCCTTTGGAAAGGATTTTTGAGAATAGCCTGAACCTGCCTTGTGTTTTATTCTAATATTCTTAAAGATATACTGGTTTAAATGAGGAAGTATTAGAAAAACTGCCATTTTCCTTTATTTTAATGGAAATAGAGCTCATTTTATATAATGATTGCTTGAGTTAAGCAAACTAGAAATCATAGGTGTAAATTTATTTAAGTATTGCTATAGATATGTCTTGTTACTTATTTTGGGCTTCCTGAAAGCATGGATATGTGTGTAGTGGGAATATGAGGTAAAATAATACACTTTAGAGGTACAGAGTATAAAAACAGCTTGCTGTACAAGCCTAATACCCAAGCTAGGATTTCCAGAACTCACGTAGAACTGGATATTGTGGTGTTCATATCTAATCCCAGTGTACTCCTGTAAGGACTTAGGAGGCAGGGGCAGAGACACAGAACCACCACTGGCCCAGCTATCCTGGATTATCAAGCAGTGAACATGAGAGACTTTGTCTTGAACCAGGAAGGGGGAGAAACTCTGACCACCGTATGTTCATGTGTGGCCCCGTACTAACATAGGAATACACAATCATACACAAAGTATGGGTCAAACAGGAAAAGTATTTTTATCAGCCATGAGAATTATATTAACCTGAGGTTTCTTTCTTAGGCTTCTCTTACATATGCTGAAGCACAGATGAGAATTGATTCAACGGCTATGAATGATGATATTACCACTAGTCTCCGTGGACTAAATAAACTAGCTAAAATTCTAAAAAGGGGAAGGATTGAAAAGGGGTATGTTCTAAAAATATCTATTAATACATGCTTTAATCAGTTCTGATGTTGAGCTAACATTTGGTTTCTTTAGTGTATTTTGTTAGAACGGTGGTTAATTAGCTGGTAGACTATACTTAATAGATTTGTATCATGGCCGTTTGCCTGACCATAATAGGCATAGAGGAGTGGCAGCTCAAACTTGTTGGAAAGAAGGCAGTTCAAAGGAGAGGCAGCCTTGAAAGACTGCTGTAAGAGGAAACCACATACGAGAGCCTTTCAGAGGTTGCTCCCTAGGTTTTGCCACCAGCAGTTGAGAACAAAGGTTTTTCTGGCGATGCAAATGCTGCCTCTGGAGTCCTCCTACAGTGCCTAACATGAATTCCTGAGTATTAGCTAGCCACAGACAATGCTAAGCAGCCATGTGTGGTCAGTGACTACCATAGTTGAATGATTAAATACGAAATTTAAAAGTCTTTACAGATTAGGTATTTGCATGAGAACAGAGTTATCAAACTAGAGTAAAGATGCTACTCAGCTTAAGTATAAGGTTAACATTGGTTTTTTAACTTCTCTATGATTCTCCAACCTTATTAAAATTATTTCCAGCCTAGTGACACATTTCTTTAATCCGTGCAGTCAAGAGGCAGAGAGGCAAGTGGATGTTTAATTTCTCTTCTAGGCCAGCCTGCTCTAAATTACTAGTCCGAGCCTAACCAAAGCTAAAAGTAGGCCCCTGTTTCAAAAAACTGAAAGAACAAAACCAAAAACCAACAACCAACAACCAGGCTTTCAGGTTGATTTGGAACTTGATGAAAGTAGCACCACATCTGAAGACACCTTAGTGTGTGACCTTGTGAACTTTTCGAAGGAGAACTAGTCATTAAGAACCACACATAACCTTAGTATAGTCTATTCTCAGAGCTACAGCAGTCTCATCAGCACAGCCATCAGTCCTTACGATGTTTCAGTGGTAGTTGTTTGAGACGTCTCCGTGTGGTTGCCTATGCACCTTCTCTGACTAGCCTGTGTAAGCTGCTCTGGGCCTCTCTGTCATTGCCCATCACAATACTTTGTTTGCCATAGAAAATGGCGTATTGGCAGTTTCCTATTCTTAGCTGCTTTAAACAGAATGGTTGCAGATTTATGTAGCTTAATAAAAACATAAGTTAGGCTTTATATTAAAATTGAACATAAAACTTTGTAGATGGTCATAAAGCTTTCCTAAGAAAAACTCTCCACTACTCGCACACTCCTTTTCTGTTTGACAGGATTCCCTGTAGAATCCTCTGTCCTCTGTCCTGGGCTCTGTTGACTCCTTTCTCTCCTTTTCACTCAGGGCTCTGACTCTGTCTTCTCCAGAAATCCGATTCCACATGGACAGTGAAACGCATGACCCAATCGACCTGCAGACCAAGGAGCTGAGGTATGGGACATTTTACAGATGGATATTAAATATTACATTTAAATGTAATGTCTCCTGTAGACACTAATCACCAGAGGATCCATTTATGGCTAAAACAGTTGTTACGGTTAGAATCTCTATGAAGTAAAGATGATCTTACTTTCTTAGCTTTTCTCATATAAAGTTGAGTTAGGATACTAGAAAGAGTTCAGATTTGCCTTGATTTACTTTAAGACTTCGAGTTAGTTATAGAACAAAGCGATTGCAGTGATTAATTTCTTAAGTATGTAATGTATACACAGAGATACGAAGGGAGCACAGCTTTGCATCTGAAGGGTTGGTTAAGTTGCTGCTGTTTTGAGAGGACCCAAGGGTTTTTCCCAGCTTGCACCTTCACACACACACATCTGCAACATGCACATAATTTAAAAAATAAGTCTTAAAATGTAAAGTTTTTGAAGCTAAATTCTTAACTTTGAATTTACTGCTACTGTTTATATAACTTAAAGAAATTGAGATCAGTCATTGGATTTTCTTATATGGAAAGCTTCCTAATACTTTAAAAGTTTAATTTAGAAATGTTGTCAAGAAATGGTTTATTTTAATAATTAAAATATGATTGAAAATTAATTCTGTATATTCAGTGATTCTAGAGAAAGGAAACCATAGATACAGCTTGCAGATCATTTATTAAACTAACTTAGAACTTAGGATAAAAGTTGCATCAGATTGTTTTAAGAATTGAGAAATGACGTCATGCTGAATCCAAGTTTTGATGCTCCTGTTAAAAATGATCTTATGAGAGAATAATGCACATCTGTCACTTAGGAATCAGTTGTGTCTGTTGTTTGTGTGTGTTGTATTTATACATGCATTTACAATACAATGCTCACCAGAGATAAGTATCCACATTAGCTATTGAGAATCGATTAGTGATTTATTGCTAAAAATGTGGGAGGCTGAGACAATATGTGTGAACTAGCTTTTAATTCTCCTGGGAAAGCTTATTTTCATAGTTCTTTTTTGTAAGAGAAGGTAAAAATATTGGCTTTATATTTATGTTAATAAAGTAGTAAATCTTCCCTTTTTTTCCCTTGAGTACAATTTGAAAAGATCCTAGCATCCTAGAGTTGTTCAGGAGAGACAGAATTAATATACTGTTAGAACACAAGCTGAGACAGTAAAGACACGGTAAGGGATTAAAAATAGATAGGCGTTACACGTTAATGTTTTTGCATAGGGAGTGTTTTCATTATCACGAGAAATGCTAGCTTGTGAATAAATGTGATAACTATCTTAGCTTCTCTTTCCTTACTTAATGATTTTCCTGACTGACAGAGAAACAAATTCCATGGTGGAAGAATTTATGTTACTCGCTAATATTTCTGTTGCAAAAAAGATTCATGAAGAGTTTTCTGAACATGCTCTGCTTCGAAAACATCCAGCTCCTCCTCCCTCCAACTATGAAGTTCTTGTTAAGGCAGCTAAGTCCAAGGTAAAGATTGAAAAGTAATATGTATTTGTATTGTAGTCTTTGTATTATACTGAAAAAATTAATATTCATGTTTTTATAAAATTTCAATTGCTCTAAAATAAACTTGTTCTCATATATATATAAAAATGTGACCTGGGGTAAGGACATCTCTTCCTACATACACATTGACATCAGCTACATCCTGAAATCCGTTATGTTCCAGTTCTAAAGGCAAATGATTTAAACTAAGTTATTTACAGTATCTTAGACAAAGTGTGCTCTTCGATCTCTTTATACAAGGTGTCCTGGCCAGTTTTTTGTTAACTTGACACAAGCTAGAGTCATCTGAGAGGTTGGAACCTCAGGTGAGAAGATGTCTCCATAAGATTGGCCTGTTGGCAAGACTTAAGGGCGTTTTCGTTAAGCTCATTGTCTGACTACTAGGCATCCTTCTTCCCTTTCTCTTTCTTTCCTTTCATCATACTTAGGCTTGGCATGACCTAGCTTACTTTGATTTTCCTCGGATCTTGTTTAGGCCCTTTTGTTCTATTGAGCGCATGTAATGAATAGCATTGGCTCCCTGGACGTTACTCGAATAGTATGGTATGGGTGTCTGGGTTTATAGTGCACTTAGTACATCTTTATCCACCAGGAACTGCCCCGGCTCCCAGCTCCCCTGGTTACTGTACATTGGGGAATTTTCTGTGTTGTAGTATCTCTTACTAAGACGTGGGTAAGAAGGGAGGAGGCAGGATTTCCCTGGAAGCTGGAATATAGCTTGAGCTTGATGGACACAGCCCTGTGTGGCTGCCCCACCGTGTCACTTGTCTGCACTTCTACTTTCAGTGAAGGAGTGAAGAAGAAGCCAGACAGACTGAAACGTGTCTGGAGCTGCTTTATTTCCTTCCCCACTTAGAGATAAGCAAGCATACATTGGGGTCTGAAAAAGAAATGGCATGTCCTCCTTTCCCTTGGAAAGTTTCCAAAATCTTGATACTTTCAAATGCATTCAGGGTTTTTAAAGCTTTAATACTATACAAACAATCCTTATTTATTTTAAAGTTATTTTTAGTGCCCCTGGTTATCCGATAAAATGTGTAAGTTGATACTATGTGTATACAAACACTATGTATTTGGTCTGTTCATACTTTAAAGATAGGACACTAGTTCTGGCTGTGGATGCTAGTGTGTGCCGTTAATTCGAGTGCTTGGGAGACAGGCAGGCCAATCTCTGTGGGTTCCAGGCCATCCTAGGCTACACAGTGACAGAGTCTCTAAGAGAGACAGAGGGGGACAGCGGGGAGGAGGGAAGAGAGAGGGAGGCTACTACTGATTTTGAATTGTTTCATTTGGTGCTTCTCTCCCTTTTATTGACAGAATTTGGAGATTAAGACTGATACAGCCAAATCTTTGGCTGACTCTTTGGACCGGGCAGAATCTCCTGATTTCCCCTACCTGAATACTCTATTAAGGATCTTGGCCACTCGCTGTATGATGCAAGCTGTCTACTTCTGTTCTGGGATGGATAATGACTTTCGTCACTATGGCCTGGCCTCCCCAATATACACACATTTCACATCTCCTATCCGAAGGTACTGGTTTTTCCATACAAAAGGAAAACACATTTTTTAAAAAAAGGTTAATTTTTAATTAAAAATTTTAAAACTAATTTGCCATCATTCTTATTTCATCCTCTGTATGTAGATATGCAGACATAATTGTTCATCGGCTGTTAGCTGTGGCGATTGGGGCTGATTGTACTTATCCAGAGTTGACAGACAAACACAAGCTTTCAGATATATGTAAAAACCTCAATTTCCGGCATAAAATGGCTCAGTATGCCCAGCGGGCATCAGTTGCTTTTCATACGCAGGTATTTGTTTTTTTTCTGTAGTGTTGAGGGTGAGAAATTTTGTTCATTTTGTATTGAATTTCAAAATAAGACTTCTAACAAGATTGTATGTTATTTTACAGTTGTTTTTCAAAAGCAAAGGAATAGTAAGCGAAGAAGCCTATATTCTCTTTGTAAGAAAAAATGCAATTGTGGTGTTAATTCCAAAGTATGGCTTAGAAGGTACAGTTTTTTTTGAAGAAAAAGATAAACCAAAGCCACGCCTTACTTACGATGATGAGGTAAGGTATTGCTGAGCTTCATGTCCTTTTAAACTGGGGAGTAGTTAATATTTAACATTTAAATTACTTTGGAATGTTAACCAGAAATAGACATGAGATTCAAGTTTAAGAAAAAAATGTCAATTTTTCTTTTTTCAAGATACCTTCACTCAGAATAGAAGGTACAGTGTTCCATGTGTTTGATAAAGTTAAAGTGAAAATCACATTAGATTCATCAAATCTTCAACATCAGAAAATCCGAATGGCCCTTGTAGAACCACAGGTGAGACCAAATTTAATGGTATGGAAAAATTAACGTATTTTGAGTGACCGAGTTTTCAAGTAATGTTAAGATCCTAGGTATTCCAAGTACTTCCATAGCAATCCTACTTTCCATTTGACCCACACCAGTGGATTCCAGGCATCGGATTCTAGAGGACCTCAAAGCTAACATCTAAGACTCTTCAGTTCTTTTGCTTATTCCTTTACTCTAGTTTTAGAATAGACAAGTATGGAGGCTTCACCTAAAAGGCTGTTTTTGCTCATTTTGTTTTGTGTTTTTGAGGCAGTTTCTCTTTGTGTAGCTCAGGCTGTCCTGGAACTTGCTATGCACCTTTAACTCAGATATGACTGCCTCTGTTTCCCGAGTGCTGGGATTTAAGGTGTGTGCTTCTAAGCCTGGCTAAGATCCTGGTTTTAAGCTTTTGGTGCTTGTTGTCCACCTTTACAGTAAGTTGGACATGAGGAAGATCTGTTGTTACATTATAAACACATTGCCCAAATTGAAGCTTCT
The DNA here is from genome assembly GCF_004785775.1 of Grammomys surdaster. NCBI lineage: Eukaryota > Metazoa > Chordata > Mammalia > Rodentia > Muridae > Grammomys > Grammomys surdaster. The sequence goes on from NW_021620932.1 coordinate 1,701,117, forward strand.
CAGTTGTCTTGCTATGCATACAAGGCTATCCTTGAATTTGCAGTGATCGTCCTACCTATTTTCCCTAAGTACTGAGATTGTGTGTACTTCCATTCACTGTGAAAAGCTTCTGAGACCCTTGGCATGGTTACGCTGGTGTATAGTTGTGGATGTTGCACTGGAAAATGTGTTTAAAGTTGAAAGTGGCAGTAGTAAAGGGGGGAAGGTGAGATAAGTTATTTCTTATTGGATGCTTCTAATCGTGTGATTTTTTCCCCCCATTTACACTTGTTTAGATACCAGGAGTAAATATTCCTTCTGATGTCTCAGATACGGATCTTAATGGACCAGGAGGAAAGAAGAGAAAACTTGACAAGTAGCTCATCGACAGAAAACCTCAACACTGGCCGCCTTGACAACAGCAGCAAAACTGAAACCACACTTACATGCTCCTGCGTGATAGCTACTTTTAAATACATTTCAATAATTTTAAGGAATTTGCATTTTTATTGAGTTGCTGACTGAATCTATCTTATATTGTGCTTCTGCAACAACAGAAATTATGCAGAAAAGTTCACTGGAATATCCATCACATAAATGGTGACAGTAACAACGTCAGAGATCTGTGATGATCATTTAGGAGTATTCATCTTCTCATTGAAGAACGGATTAATATTATCTAAGTACTTTAATATAAAAAGAACCTATCAATTTCTGAGGAAAATAACATTTTAGAAGCAAAGAACAAGCCTTTCTAAATCTAGCTGTCAGTGTTTGGCATTTAATCTTTTTGCCATTTTAATTTGCCTACTTAACATTGAGTTCATATATTTTGATAAGACTCTTGTACTTCCCAGTGGTCCTCAAACAGTCGTGAATGTTTCAGGATTATAGGAAAATAAGACCTGGAGTATCTTCATCTGATTTGAAACTCTGATTTTTGTTAACAGGTGTTAAGTTCAGTCATCATCCCTAATCTTTGTTGCCAATATTTCTCCCCAACAAGGCATTACAGAGAAAGGAGAAAGGTGGTACTTTAAATGTCTGCTTATTTATAAAAACAGATAATGGCTTATGAATTGTAATTATATCCAATTATATAGGCGGGGAGGGATTATAGTAAAGCCATATTAAAAGGAACAAATGAAGTCTCATTTGGTATGCCAGATTGCACTTGCCTTACAAATCTCAGATTAATGATTACATTGGTATTTAGGAATACTTTAACATTCAACTTTGCTTACTCTGTTTCCAGTCAAGGAGACTAGTTCACAGCAAAAATGAGCTGACAAAGCCTCGTTACTATGGAAAAATCTCTACATAAAGACAGACTTGATGTATCTAAAGTAAGACAATCTTCTTACAAAGTGTTTGGTCCAAATAAAATGGATCAGTGCCTGAGACTAGAGCAGGAGGCTGCAAACCTGTTTGTAAAGGCCACAGCATTTCAGATGTGGCTGAACTCTAGCTGTAATTGTACTTTATAAGCATCTAGACAATACATAAACAAGTATGGTTATATTCTTGGAAACCAACCATTTACCTAAGGATACAAGTTTCAATTTTATGTATAATGTAGATTTTTGCTGTTGAGTTGGGCGTATAGCATGCAGCTTAGTGGTGTAACTATTGCCTAGTGTATAATAGACTTGGATTTGATCTGACTTTTGCAAAACACAAGACAGTTCTTTACACTGGAAAGATGGCTCAGCAGTTAAGAGCAAGCAAGCACTGGCTACTATTCTTCCAGAGAATCTAATTTTGATTCTTGGCACTGACATGATGGCTGTTAGTCAGCTATAACATTCTGGTTCCAGGAGTTTCAATACATGCTGTTCTCAGTTGTTTTTCCACATTAATTTTTTGAAACAGGATTTTTCACTGAACTTGGGAGCTTGTCATTTCAGCTAGACCTGTTAGAATCAACCAGTTTCCACTCTTCTAATGCTGGGGTCATAGCCACACACATTGGCTGTCATCTAGGTTCTGGGGATCTAAACTCGTTTTCATGCATTTACAGAAAGCACTTGATCATTTCCGCAGCCCATGTCTGTTATTCTAGTTATCTTGAGCGATTTTAATAAGGAATACAGGCTTCCACCTCAGTTGAGCAGATTATGATCAAAAACCTATATTCCCCAAAGCCTCTTCCTTTAGGCTCTAAAATGTTTTCTCTAGTGCTAGTTATGGAGCTAAACAGATTTAAAACATGGTCAGCCTCCCAGTATTCAGGCTGTGCTTCTCCATATTTGAGGATGAAGGTACTTAAAAAAACTACAAAAAAAAAAAAAAAACAAACCCCAGCATCTATGCTGAATGTGTTAAAACACTATTATTCACCCAATAACTACTATTTTCATTGTATTTATATTGTACTAGATATTAGAATTTGAGTGGATTTCATGTATATGCAAAAATGAGCATACCTTATATGCAAAGACTGCCATTTAGGACATTAGTATCCATTAACTTATTATTTTGATCCATGGGTGGCCCTAGAACTAGTTCCTCTTAGAATTGAGGAGGACTGTATTGCGCTTAAACTCAAAAAGCAGCCAGATTAAAAAATACCTTTGACTGTCACATTCTAGAGACTGAAACAAAACTAAAGGTAAAATGAAAGCTAAGGCTACATTGTAAGAAGATCTGAAAACAAACGAGCCCCTTTAGGACTGCTATTCCTGTTTAACAGATAGAAGTCAGATCAAGGATAGAGACAAGTTATTTGAGCCTAGGTTGTGGTTACTACTTAAGAAAACTGATGGGTAGCTTGAGAGGCTGCTTCTCTTACATTCGGAAATCAGAGAGAATAGCTGTCTTCAGATAAACATACTCAACTAGCTAGTCAACTTCCAACATTGGTCACTGTTAGTGGAGCAGGTGAGGTCACAAGCAGAGTGTGTGTGTGTTAGCAATAAACACACCAAGGATGGAGTGCCATTCAGAACAAGGAAGAAAATGACAGAAGAGTAATCTTTATTTTCTAGGACTAATGAAATCATTTTGAGTATGTCGTTTTTAATAAAGTACAAAAATAGTCTTTGATATTCTCAAGCACCTTATATCCATCTTTTTCTAATACAGATTTTTAAAATGTATTTTATTAAGCTATTTTCCCAATTGTTTCTTCATAGTTCTAAGCTCAACAAGAATTCCACTGTCTCCCAGTGATTCTGATTCTCCTGTGTTCTGTTCATCTCCCTACCAAGCCTAGGAATGGCGGCACATGCTTCTGTGGCATCCCATATTCGCCCACACACGTGGCAGCATATAGGATGCTGCCCAGTAACATCTTCCTACATTTATAATTTACAGAACCAAGTAATTTCCCCACAGAAATGAAACTTTAGTGAGTCCATCTTACTTTTTACCTTTGTAAGTTTTATAGCTCAAGATTTCTTTCACAGTTTCATGTAAAAATATATAGTGCATTCAGTTTTAACATTTTTCTCATGTTCCAAGAACTGGTAAATTCAAGACTACCATTCAAAGTCTTAACAGTTCACTGACTCTGTAACAGGGGAAAGCCATGAGATCTGCCATAACTTTTTTGTTAAACCACTCAAAGCAAATATAAAAATCTTTATTGATTTTAAAAAATAAATGTATAATTTAACAACTTGGAGCTTCTGGTCCTGTCACTGATTTCTGTTGCAGCTTTTCACATTAAGGAGAGAAGTAGGCACCTTACGTGAAGCAGGTACCCATCCCCATCACAGTAACTCGCAGCCCTTTATAAATCCCTAAGGGCTACTGAGCAGCAGTCTCAGGGCTTGAGACTCTACGGGCTGCTGCATTGAGACGCACTTGTAGTTTTCATCCAGCACCTCTGCACTGTGTGATTTTGCTGTGAAAAAGAAAATACACATCTCTTTAAGGCCATTCAAAAATATTCAAAAAACTATTACAGGAACTGTTCTTAAAATCTACATGCAGATTTCCTGGTTTGAAAGGGAGAGTAAAGGAAAGCTTTTGTTTAGGGGTGTTTTGTTTGTTTGTTTTTCCCTGTTTTTAGTCAAGTGTTCTACTGAGCTACATACAGCCTTAGCCCAAAAGATGGTATTTTAATATTCTGTTTCAAAAGAATCTCTCCCTTAGGTTTACAGGGATAACCGAAGAGAGCTAGATTATCATAATCAATTTTGTTAGAAGACATTTGTTTTGATACTACATATAACAAAGCAAAATGAAAAGGAAAAATAAGATAGATTTCTGACTGAACATTACTGGGAGAGAGATTTTGTTGCAGAGTTGATGTTTATACTGTATAATAAACTAGCAAGAGATTGTCCTGTCTAGTTCCTACGACAATGGGTTTCAAATGTGACTGTAGTTGTAATGATCACAACAAGGGTCATGAAATGTCTACACCAGAAGCAAGCTGTATTAGTACAAATATTGGACAAACCTAAAATATCTTCTCTTTCTTTTCCTTAGAACGATCAAAATCTTTGGCTACTGAGTCTTAAGCGGGGGTTGGGGGGGAATCCGTTCGGTAAGGAGAAGAGAGGATGAATGTTATCAAGGTGCATGATAAACATCTAACAGGGACATAAGGAGACCATTACTGTGTATGACTGCAAAAACACACAGTCTTTATAAATGCTTTTACCTACATAGACAATTGTACTAGTTTCCTCTCTAATAGTCATTATTTTTTGTTTAGTTGAGCTATTTGAACTGTTTCAAAGACAGCAAAGTTTCTGCCTTTGCTGTTTCCGCGTGGACATAACTTGGCATGCTGTCTAGGGTTTAGTTAGTTCTCCCCTCCAGGTCTCATTTAGTAAATATTAGATATTTTTATCAAGCTGTGTTTTCCATACCGTTATGTTATTAACTTGAGATTTCATTTCTACTTCAAGGGACTGTGTGACATTTTCTTTGCAGTAGCTTTCTGTCCCAACAGTATCAGTGATATTACTTCCACAAGTCTGTGTGTTATAGCCACTGTCCATCTGGAAGGAAATGGAAAACAAAACGCCTTATCATAAGATTGCAAACTCACATTCATTTTTTTAGTTTACATGAAATAGTTTAAGAAATGTAAAGGCTAAGTGAGCATACAGTATAATTTACTATATCTGAACAATATAATTAATGGTGTTCATTGTGAATAACTTTAATACTGTAATTATAAGGCTTTACACAAAATTGCTTTTCACTTTAATACCATGGAAATTTTAATGTCATAGAAAGCAACTGTAATCTCTTGTTTTGTTTTGGTTTTTTTTGTTTTGGTTTTTCGAGACGGGGTTTCTCTGTGTAGTCCTGGCTGTCCTGGAACTCACTCGGTAGACCAGGCTGACCTCGACCTCAGAAATCCGCCTGTCTCTGCCTCCCAAGTGCTGGGATTAAAGGCGTGCGCCACCACCGCCCGGCTCAACTGTAATCTCTTTAGCATCAGTAGACAAGTTACCAAGTGCTTTTCTTTTCTGCTCTTCTAGGATTATGTCCAAAATGAAAATCAACACTGCCATTAGTTTCCCCTTCCAGCTTGTTTCCCTAGCTTATCTCTAAATGGATTGCTTATATGGTTTCTTTTTTTTTTTTTTTTTTAAAGATTTATTTATTATATATGAATACACTGTAGCTGTCTTCAGACACCCCACAAGAGGGCACCAGATCTCATTACAGATGGTTGTGAGCCACCATGTGGTTGCTGGGATTTGAACTCAGGACCTCAGGAAGTGCAGGCAGTGCTCTTAACCACTGAGCCATCTCTCCAGCCCAGCTTATATGGTTTCTAATTACTGTTTGGAGTATTCAAAAATAATACAAAAGCTGAATAATACTCATATTCAGTTGTTCATAATGGTACACTATAAGAAATTTTTTTTTGAGGGGGGAAAGGGTTTTGAGACAGAGTTTCTCTGTGTAGCTCTGGCTGTCCTGGAATTCACTCTGTAGACCAGGCTGGCCTCAAATTCAGAAATCCACCTGCCTCTGCCTCCCAAGTGCTGGGATTAAAGGCGTGCGCCACCACTGCTCGGCTAAATTTGTTATGTTTTAAAACATACTGGCTTGCCACAAGAGAGAAAGGGATTGGTACACTTTTAAGTTAGTACATAGTCCCCGCTTATCATGAAGGATCCTGTCAAAGACACTCCAGGCAATGCCTGAAACTACAGATAATACCACATAAAAACTATGTCTGTTATGTTTTTCCTGCCTACACATACTGTGATAAGACTTAGCTTAAGGTACAGTAAAAGTTCAATATTAGGAGCAGAACAGCTAGAGCCTATTTGTTTAACACTAGTCCTGTTTGGCTGTAAATTCTGCCTCAGATTCCAGAGTGCTGGGATTGGAGGAGGCATGTGCCACTATGCCCAAATTAAAAGTATGTTTATAGAAGTTATGGGATATGGCCTCAAAATATTCAGTACTGCTTTTCCACTTCAAGGAAAAATTCTCTGGCTCCTGTCTGACATATGTGAATGGCCAGAATCATGATTTTATTGCTTTTCAGTCAACACTAAGTTTGTAAAAAGCTCTTTGAATACCAGTAACGTGTGAACTAGTGGTCAGTCGGATAACTGAGGTAGCTGCCCTGTAAAGGAGTGAGTAGTACAGACTGTGAGAGTGTTCGTCAGAGCGTGCTGTGACGGCATCCTGGGCATCCTGTCGCGGGGCACTTCTGGGCATTATCAATCAAAATAGCATGCATTTTGAAGCAAAGTAAATATTTTACAATTTAAACAATTTTGGACCACAGGTATCTAAAACCACAGAAAACAGAACTATTTTTTTTTTTGGGGGGGGGATCTACTGTACTGTAAATAACATTTACTGAATGAAAATGCCCAGTCTTATGTGGCACTGTAATGCCATTTTTTTGTTTGTCCTTTCAACATCTCTGTTAGTTTATAAGTGAGAAAGCTAAGGTTTAGAAAGGTTAACTTCGTGTCATAATGAGTTGTGAGTCAGAGGCTCACAACTGAGGGTTTATTTCACTTTCTCTACAAAAGGCTAAGCGCCAAACAAAAGCAACCCCCCAACACACGCGCGTGCACGCACACACGCACTCTATTCTGACCTAGTCCTTTACCTTTCCTTACAAATTAGGAGCACACAGAAGTTTATATTCTCTGTTCCCCTCATGAACATCTTGAGCAGCCTATATAGCCATTCTATTACTCATGATCACAAGAAAAAGTCTATATCCATTTGCTGGCTAGTGGAAGTCACACTTCATTAACACAAAACCCTTGTAAAGAGTAAAATTTAACGGTATATCACAAGGGAAATCCCTAGTGCTGGTACATTCAATAGAAATTTCATCAAGTATAAGTATCTGATTGCTTACAAGAGTCTGCCAATTACTCTTCCTTTTACTATTTATCACTGCCATATAACTGGCTCATAACTCAGTTCTAATACATACTACTATCAAGGCAAAAGTAACCCAATAGTACAGGAGAACAAGGCACACAGGGAGCCTGTCTTACTTTACAGTAAGAGTGACAGACCCATTCAGATAGTGGCTGATCTTACTGGCTACAGACTACTATCAACATCAGGACCAATGGTGTGCCAGACAGACAACAGGGAATTTAATCAGCCTCTGACACACAGCTTTCTTGAAAAATTGGAAATGCATGATTCTATGGAAAAATGTTTACTGTTTTCAAGTATAATAAGAAGTTATACATAAAAGTGCTCTAAGTTTTCTTTTTCTTCTAAACCACATGAAGGAAAACCAGAACTCTCCGAGTTTTAGAGTACACTACTATGCTAGAAAGTGCTGTCTACCCGCAGCGGATCCCTAAGGAGAGTGACTCCTGAGAGGCTATCTGGACAGCAATCCGCACAAACAGCAGCCTGGTTTCTTTTCTGCTCATCATTTACGATTACAAGTAGACAGTGGTTAATAGGAATATGAAATATGAATAATATAAATCCTCCTGGTTTCAGTTGGCAATTTTGTTTTGGAATAGACTTTTTTTTTTTTTAAGACAGGTTCACACTGTGGCCTGGAACTTGCTGGCTTTGAATTCACAACAATCTGCCTTCCGCTGACTCCCAAGTACTAGCCTTAAAAGGGTGCACCACCATGCTCAGAAGTCCTGGTGATTTTAAAATAATCAAATACAGTCATCACATTTAGCCTTCTATCATTTTCACAGTAGAAATCCACCCAGAGTCAGACTCTAAGCTATTCAAAAGCCTTACCTGGATAGTACTGCTTTCACAGGGCAGAACACTGCTTTCTGCAAGAGGCGACATGCACATATGAGAGTTTTCAATACTGAAGGCAATTCCACTCGCGAAATCAGTCATGGGTGAATTATCCACTGGCTCTTTCATCCACATGCTTTCACCTCCTGTGTCGATTGGATCGACCATATCCACGGTGTCGTTTTCTCTCTCACTTTCCAGACTCTCCAGCGATGCTCGCTCTTTCTCAGAAGTACTAGACTGACTCTGTGTAACGGACATGGCAGTGACAACTAAAGGCTCGCCGTAAGCCACAGTATCACAGTTCAACTGCTGAAGGGGAACTGGCCCAGCATCTGTGCCTAGTGGAGCGACATCTGTGGAAGAAACGTCTTCTTCATCTTCACTGTGAGCCTCGAGAGTAAAAGGTATCCGAATCAGAGAGGACAAATACTGAGGACCACCTCTGAGTCTCCGAGGAGACCAGTTTTTAATTGGTGAGCAGCCATCTATATACGGACTCCTGATGCTTGGATTAGCAATCCCAGTAGAACTTGCTTCAGGAGAATGAAATGTAAACTTCCTGTGTTCTGAAGGAGTGGAGGGAAAATCAAGTCACAAAAGCATGAAAAACAGAAAAGTCATTTTTAAATGGTAATCACACTTCATGCCAGAAAAAAAGATGAATTCCTGTAACAGCTGTACTTACTGAAATGAAATTTTAGTGTTAAGAATAACAGAAAAGGCCAGTGTATACCTCCATAAATTCAAGCTCAAAAATTGTTTCTATTTCCCTTTGCAAATTTTAACTAAAATGTTTTATTTTCTATGAAGTATTTCTTTATAATTTATATTGCACTATACCAAAGTTGTTCATATACAAAGACGATCCCTAACAAGTTGGCTTTTGGACAACTTAACAATGACACTAGGCAAATGTATAAAAATTTGTTGTCATTATATAAAATACTCATAATGAATGACACCTAAAGGCAAACAAAAACTGGAAAACAGTATTTAAATAATAAAAAGCCTAACAATATTCAAAATGATAAAAATATTTCAGCTTAATATTATTTACAATGAAAAACTCAGTTGATACAACCTTTTATAATAAAAGTAGTAAAATTCATTAAAATCCTTAAAAGTCTGGGCAGAGGATCCACACAGCTCTGGAGCAGAGCACTTGCCTAGGATGTACGAGACCTGAGTTCAATCACTAGTACATCAAGGGAGAAAAAAGACCCTTCTGATGAAATTTTACTTCTGGGAATTAACCTGGGTGGTTTTAGTAAGACAAAACCAAAAGTGAGACAGGTAGAGGGACACATGTATGAAATTGTTCAAGAGCAGGTTTTCCCGGTAAAAAATTGAGTGACCTGTGAAAATACCTGTAATAAACAATGCAAAACAAATGTTTATCAACATATCTGTATTTATGTTTATACCCATATGTACAAAAAGCAAGTTTTTAATTTACCAAATGTTTAATATGAATCAATTTCATAGTAATATAAAAATATTAACTTTTGGGAGGGCAGTCTGGGGACTAGACTGTAAAAAAATTAACTTTTTGGAAATTAGTAATTTTTTTTTCAAAAAGCATGTACACATTTATTTTAAAAACCTTAACTGGACATTGGGGATTCAGCTCAGTGGTAGCAAGCACAAGGCCCTGGGTTTAGTCCCCAACTCATGAAAAAAAACCTAAAAGCCAAAAAACTTTTTTTATATTACTATGATAAACCAGCACCAGCAAAAAAAAAAAAAAAAAAAAAAAAAAAAAAAGCCAAAAAACCTTAACTGAGTATATTTTCCAGGACTTGAATATTTGATTGTCAAAATCTGTTTCTGTAAGAAGGCATATAAAAACCAATTTATCTCTAAAACTCCCATCTCTCTGATTATCAAAATAACTAGATTAGGAAAGTTTCCTGAGCAGCGGCAGGCGGATTTCTGAGTTCGAGGCCAGCCTGGTCTACTGAATGCGTTCCAGGACAGCCAGGGCTACACAGAGAAACCCTGTCTCGAAAAACCAAAAAAAAAGGAAAGTTTCCTGAAAATCCTAGACTCTCATGGTAAATTCCCTCCAGTCTTTTTGTAGCGCTAGGGATTGAACATACACATTACACAGCATAGACAAGTATTCTACACTGAACTATATCACCAGTCTTTTTTTAATATGACATTGATTTTTTAATGACAGACTGTTTATGAAGTTAAGAGTGGTTCTATATATAGGAGGAACCTGACATTCTACTCTATTCTATTTTATATAACATTCTTTCTGTTTTTGATAATGTAATTACACAATTTCCCCCTTCCCAGTCCTTTTTACAAACACACACACACACACACAC